>NC_045721.1:29373996-29384829 GCF_009834535.1 Camelus ferus
GTTCTTGTCAGTCTTTAGAGAAAATGATTTAATTTGGTCATTTTCATGTTCAGATGTACCTGAAAAGGACTGGCTTACATTCAACTCATTTAAATAGAAGTTGTGAAAACTCTGTGGAATAGGAGAACTGTTTTCCAAGCAAAATAATTTAGAACATACTTGTGATAACTGGCAGCTTATTTTTTCCATCTAAATTTGTAGACCTAAATCCGAGTATTAGGCAGACTTTCATTTATTCACATCCAGCTATGCTTCAAGGACTTTGAATCAATTCTGCATAGTGTGGATCTGAAGGAAAACGTGATCCCTGAGATGCAAGACACAGCAATGACAGTCAATTTAGATTTATAAAGTGAGCAGAACAAGAAACATCACAAAATACTATCATGTAAAATTGATAATTTTTGCTAATTTTTCAAACACAGAAGTGTTACATACATTGATTTAAAGTGAAGACATACAAACAAATTAAAATATACCAGAAAGTTTTGATGTATGAGCTGGTGACTATGAGACTGACATTAATAATTTGCATATGGACAATTAAGAATTGACTGGTTGGTAAATTTTATAAAATACTGGAAAAATCACAGGATTTAGAGTCTGTATTTAGAGACCTGGATTTCAAATTCACTGTCATCACTTACTACCTATGCAACTTCAAGCATTTTGCATCAATTATCTCAACTATCAAAAACCACACCAAAAGTATACCTACCTCATGAAATAGTTGAATGGGTTAACTAACCTACAATGCATGGCAGCACATTATAATTCCTAAAGCTTGGTGTAGTTGTGTCTGGGCTTAAATGTGCTTTTCATGCTTCCTCTACGTTTACCACAATGACATGTCCCCACGTGCACAGGTTTATGTCTCTCTTACTATACAGAACTACAGAGGAAATTAATGTACTGTTTATTTATTATGTATATGTATATATATCTATACTTGTATCTTTAAATTCACCTTATTTTTAGCTGTTATAAATAAACATATATGCACACATGTGCACACACAGACATGTATACACACACATGCATTCACACACACATATATAGTCATAATAAACTGAAGAGGTCAATTGTTATCCCTAACACAACCACTAATAAAATACCAAAAAAAAAAAAATACAGAAATGGAAATTTTAAAAGAACAAAAATGGCACATTGCAAAATAAAATTAAACACAAAAAGGGAGTAATAGAGAATTTGAGAATCAAAAAAGGTACAATATTTAGAAAACAATTAGAAAATGACAGAAGTAAATCCTTTCATTTGTGTAATTACTTTAAATATAAATGGACTAACTGCTCTAATAAAAAAAACTTAGACAACATGGACACCCAAGATGGAGGTTATTCATGAACACGAGAAATGAACATCAGCCGAAGATACGTAAGATGGACAATGGGAGTTCAAGCCTTTCCTGGAGGAGGGTTGGCAGTTTTATATTGTATCTGAGACAATTTCCCTGCACTAGGTGGAGACACAAACTGTATTGCTGTCTTTTAATTGGGAAGCTTAACGTGGTCCACGGTGGCCGACAAGCAGTGGGTTGAGCTGTTCTTGTTCTACGTCAGGTTAGCTAAGCCGTAAGCAGCTTTCTTAGCGTTCCCTTCCCTTTGTGTGTCTCTAGGTTAGGGTTGTTCAGAAGAGAAGTTTACACCTGTTGGAGAGCAAACTGAAGGAGCAGTCCTTTGGCTGGGGGGCTGTGCTACAGCCGTGCACGTTGTCACTGACCTGCACCCTCACGCCGTCAGTGTGGAGAAGCTGCTCCTCCGGCGCCCGCTGGCCTCCGCAGGGGGTCCAGCCCTGGGCCAGGCAGGTGTGCAGCTCCATCCTGCTGCCACCGGTTTCTTCCACAGGGAGAGACACAGGCTCCAGGTCTTCTGAAGGTGTTCAGATTTTATTGAATGGGTTAGATTTCTCCTGCTTAAAAGGTTTTTTTTATTGTGGTAAAAGAATAGGATTTGCCCCTAAGGAAGTGTACCATGTTAAACCTCTCTCCGGGTTTTGGGGACAGTAAATACATTCATACAGTGCAATCACGACCACCTGTGTCTCCATAACTCTCCCCGTCTTTACGTGTGAAACCCTATGCCCGTAAACAACAACCCCCCGTTCTCCCCCTGCAGCCACTTCTGTGTTTTCTCTTTCTGGGAATGCGCCACTCCTAATCGC
This sequence comes from Camelus ferus, assembly GCF_009834535.1. Lineage (NCBI taxonomy): Eukaryota > Metazoa > Chordata > Mammalia > Artiodactyla > Camelidae > Camelus > Camelus ferus. The sequence goes on from NC_045721.1 coordinate 29,376,178, forward strand.
TCACACAAGTGGAATCGCACACGATTCACCGTCTTGCCCCTGGCTCACGGTACGCGTTCCGATGTCCCCCAGGTGCCCCCGTGCTGTCACACACGTCACAATGTTCTTCTTTCTTCAGGGGCAGTACTGTTCCATTGTACGCTCAGCCCACATCGTGCTCATCTGTCCATCCACGGAAGGACGCTCGAGTTCCTGCCTCGTGGTAGGTATTGTCAACGGAGCTGCTGTGAAGTGGGTGTTCAAGTGCCTCTTTAAGACCTGTTGTATGTTCGCTCGGGTTATTCTAAGCAGTGAGATTGCTGCAAGTGTGGTAGTTGTTTCTTTTCTCTGAGGGGCTTCCAAACTGTTTTGCACAACGGTAATGCCATTTATGTTCTCACCAACAGTGCACAAGGGTTTCTTTTCTCCACATCCACGGACACCACACAGGACAGCAATCCAGGTATTCAAGGCTCAGACTGGCAGACGTTCCCCTTGGAGGGCGGGAGGAGGGGGGACCTGGTGGGGGCCCAGGAGCGCAGTGGGGTGGCAGCCCAGGGGTGTGTGTGGTGTGGTGTGTGTGTGTGTGTGTGTAAGATGTGGATGGGGGTGCGGGCAGGAGAGGTGCGACACTGACAGGAGTGTGTCGGAGGTCTTGCCCGGGGCAGGGCCCCGAGGGGTCAGGAGCAGCAGGAGGCTGACCTCAGGCTCACACCGGTGCTGACACAGGGGCTCAAGGGAAGGCGTCGGCCACTTCGCTTCCAGGGGCCCAGGAGGGGTTGTGCATGGGGGACGCGCTGTGGCCTGGTGTTGCCCCAGGGTCAGGACGGGGCCCTCAGGCCTGGTGGGGGCAGCTGTTCTGGGACTGATGCTCCTCAGGGACCCGTGGGGCCAGCCCGGTATCGACCGCCTGGTGTCCCCGTGGGAATGTCTGGCTGGAGGCAGATCCGTGGTCCAGGGGATGGAGGTGAGGGGCAGGGCCTGGGACCGGGCAGGCTGCAGGGACCATTGGCAGGTTCAGCTTGTTGGTTAGGTGTTCCGTCCAAGGGAAATTGCGAGTGGGGGAGACCCCCAGGATGGTTTCCGGAGCCCCGATAGAGCCCTGGAGGCAGAGGGTGCCCAGTGTCCTCACGCCTGGCAGGGTCCCTGAGGGCCGGCGATGCGGACGGCTGCCCGCCCCCATGGCCTCACCGTCTTGGTGTAGAGCACAGTGGGGCAAGTTGTCCCTTTCCTGCATAAAATTCTCTGTCTTCCTCTGTCTCTCTGTCTGTCTGTCTGTCTGCCTGTCCCCCACAGGAAGCCGGAATGGCCCTTTCCAACGGCCCTAGGGTGCTGTGGCTTTACTGACAGACACTCAGTGCTGGTCCCAGCTCCCCTCCAGGAGCCTGTCCTGCTGGCCTCCCCTGGGGCCGTAGAGCCCAGACTCGGCAGCATTGATTCACCCCCCCTTCCCTGACACACTGAAAGGCTCACACAGACACTTGGACAATGTCCAGCCGCCCAGGGCCGCGTCCCGTGGGTGACTGGAGCTCTCCTGAACTGCTGACCTGGATCGCCCAGCAGAGCCAGCCCGACCAGGGCGCTGGCCTCCATTTCCTGGAGCGTTTCCTGCGAAGGGCAGACAGCTGTGACTCCTGGGACTTGAGACTGTTCCTTTGAGATGGAACCACCAGGAGGGACTGGAGCTTCAGGGTCTGGCCTCCCGGGAGGACCGAGTCCTGACTCCGTCCCTGCACCCTTGGCAGCCGGTGGGCACAGTGGCCTTCACGCTCCCTCGACCTGGGACGTGCTGCTCCAGGACGGGAGACAATAATTTCTGTGGTTCCAACCCGACTGTGGTGTGTGTACAGCAGCCGTGCTGACCAGGCGTCCGACACCTGGACTTGCTGCTGACTCCGCGCCCCCAGGGAACCCCAGGGATGGGTGTGGTGGGGGGAGAGCTGGGGCCTGGGGCTGGGAGGGTGTGGAGGGCGGCCAGGCTGTGGAGTCACCAGGGGAGGGGCCGCAACATAGAGCGATTCCCAGAGAGCTATGGAATGGTAAAGGATGCTTTATTGTCTGAACACCCAAAACATGACAAGCCAGAGTCTCCCAACAAAAAACCCAAACCAAAGATAAACAGCGCAGAAAGTTCGTGGGCTCCAGACGTTTAGAAAGGATGCACAGCTTCCCAAGCCAGGCCTGCCGTGACCCCTGGCTGTAGCGCGCCCCCCATCCCCTGCCACCACCCGGCAGTGGGGCCTGCCCCTCCCCATCCAGGGACAAGACAGGAGAGGCCCAGGGGTCTCGGGCCGGGACGGCCAGGCTGTCGGGCTCCCTCCTCCCGGGGCCCGCCTCTCACCCCACCGCCCAGTGCAGGGGAGCTCCTGCTGAAGGTGTCTCAGGCCGCTGGCCACAGGGCAGGCTGGCTGCGGCCACTGCCCTGTTTTGCCAGTGTCCCTCTTGCTCTATCCAGCGAGGCTGTGTCCTGCCCGTGGGGGACCCGGTCACCAGGCCCGTCTCTGGGAAGCTGGAGTGGGGAGACCTCACCCCCTTCCTGGCAGGCCTGGCTCCTGTAGGGGCCATGGGCCCGGGCCCTTCTCAGAGCTGAGTACTGGCTGACCGTTGATGGCACATCCAAAAGCCTCCCTGCTGTGAGACGTTGGCCAGGGCTGCGTATGTTCCCACCAAGGATCTGACACAGGCGCCTCCCCTTGGGGACCCTGCTTGATGACCAACCTGATGGTGTCCACAGAGCAATCCCTGCCCACTGCCCCGGGATGCCAGCCTCCTGTTCATCCAAGGGAACCCCAGGGTGCCCCGGGCACTCCCGGTGAGGACAGGCAGGACCCCTCGGCTCAGGTTGGTGGTAGCACCTGCTGTCCACTTGGTCCCCTGAAGGTGGGCAGGGTGCAGGGTGTGGTCGGTGGTGGCCGTGAGGTCGGAGGATGGAGGTGCGGGTGAGCACGGCCGAGAGATCAGAGCTGGCAAGGCAGCGGGCGGAGTAGTGGCTGAGCAGCTCGGAGTGATGAACGGGGTACCTCTGGGGTCTGGGGTGGCCGTGGACACCCCCAGAGGGCACGCTAGGCCCCCTGCCCGATCACGTTTCTGTGGTCTGGGACGATCGTCCGCTTCAGCTCCACCACCGAGGAGGAGATCCACTTCACCTGCAGGGACGGCGGGTGTGGGCACAGCCGGGGCCCTCGTGCCAGCTGCCCGCAAGGACCTGGCCTCCCAGCCCGGGGACTGCCGGCCGCGAGAGTGCTCAGGTGGGGTGGCGTGAGGACTCCATGGGCACAGCCAGGGACAGGGAGGTCCCGACAGGGACAGAGAGAGACAGTGAGAGAACAGAATGAACTGGAGAGACAGAGGACAGACAGTGGACAGAAAGGACAAGAGGGGAGAGTGAGGAGACAGTGACGGGACTGTGAGGGGACAGGGAGGGACATGGAGGAACAGGGAGTGGACAGGGAAGGGGCACTGTGCGGGCGCTGTGTGGGGACAGCAGGGACAGCTGGCCTGGCCCGCCCACCTTGAAGAGGGTCACTGTGGCGCTGTAGCACACGCTGAGCAGGAAGAGGGTGATGAAGATGGAGATGGTGGTCCACAGCCCGTCCAGCTCCCCGCTCTGGGCCTCGGCACAGCTCTCCTCCTCCAGGAGTGGCTCTGGACAGGGACGGGGTGGTCAGCTCTGTGGCTGCCCGTCACGTGCCAGGGCAGCGTCAGTGGTGCCTGGGGATGGGTCCCTCTGTGACAGGGTGGGTGGGGCACTAGGATCCCCTTGGGGGGCTGGATCAATGGTTCCCTGAGGTCAATCCCTGGGCACCGACCTCGTGTCCCCCATTTCTCCCGCTTGGGCCTCAGTCTTGGCCGGACTCCTTGGGCCCAGATCTCGGCCTGGCCAGTGGGTGTCCCTCATCCTCTCCTCTGCGGTGCCTTTCATGGGGTCCTCTGGGGAGAGGGTGCCCTGACCCCTGCCTTCCCTCCCACCGGAGGCCAGGCCTAGACGGCAGGGGCCTGCAGAGCAGGTCTGTGGTGGGTCCTACTGCAGGGAAGGGCGGAGGCAACCTTGGGGTGTCCCTGTGTGCCCGAGGGGGTGGGGTGGGCGTGCTAGGGACCAGTGGGGTGTTGGGTCTCTGTCTGTTGAGGCGGGGGTGCGGGTGTCCTGGGGAGAGGAGGGGTGGGGGTCTGAGCTGGCCAGTGTGGTCAGAGTGTGGTCAGTGCTGCTGGGGCTTTGACGAGTGGGGACCAAGCTGGTGTCCACAGAGGGTTCATGAGACCCGGCTCCAGGCTCTGGTCTGGCCCCGGGCAGGTACCCCGTTGAGGACCCAGTGAGCAAGGCTGGCTTGTGTGCACTTGTGTGGTTGTGCCCTTGTGTGCAGTTGCACAGGCACGTGCGTGTGCGTGAGTCTGCAGGTGGACGAGGGGTGTGCAGGCTGGTGTGCTCCATGAGAGGGCTTGTTTCCTGTGGGCCTGGGTGAGTGTCCCCTCGAGGTTACAGATCTGGCCCCGAGCACCTCACCTGCGGGAAGGTAGGGCCTGATCTCCGTGTGACCTGGGAGCAGGAGGCCTGTGCCCCCATCGCAGGCCAGGCGTGGCTCCCATGTTGACAGGGTGTCAGCACGGGACCCTCGAGGCCCCGGGGACGGGAACTGCGGGGACTAGGACCTGCCACTGTCCCACAGTTGGGCTTGGACAGAGGTGGGAAGAACCGTGCACTCATTTCCGTGAGGGTCCCTGGGAGGCTCTACACACTGCAGCCTGTGTAGGTGCTGGCCGGACCCTGGACCCTGGGGAGCTGCTGCCTCTGGCAGAGCCCCCTCTCTGGCCTCGGGCTGCTGCCTGCCTCCGTTGGCACCAAGTTTGTCCTCAGAGCCTGGCCTGCCCCCGCCTCCCGCAGGCCCGGCGAGCGCTGGAGCTCTGCACGGAAAGAACCATGACAGTGTTGCAGGGCCCCAGGGAGGTACTGGGTGTTTTATTTCATGCTGGCCCGGGAGGTATGTACACAGGGGTGGGGCTCAGGCGTCCCCGCGGGACCCTGAGAGCCTCGGGGAGGGGGGTGAGGCTCATTTACCCGGAGACTGGGAGATGGATTTCTGGGTGGAGTGATCTGTGTAGAGCCTCGTGCATCACCACACAGGTGAAGCCTTCTCCCCGCTGCCACGTGTTCTTTCCCACCGAGAGCTTGCTGTGGAGGAAGTAGGTCCCGTCGTTGTCCGGCTGGGGCAGCGTGGTGGCGTAGGCGCCCTCTGACTCCGGCCGCCCGTTCCTCTGCCACTCAGCGTCGATGTCAGGTGGGTAGAAGCCTTTGATCAGGCAGGTTACGCCCACGGTGTCCTTGGCCAGGTCTTCCTGGTGTGGGGCCAGGGTGTACACCTGCGGCTCCCGGGCCTGCCCTGTGGGGACAGGTGTGTCTGCGAGCATGGCGGTCACTCCGAGCAGCCCCACAGGACCCTCCCACGCCCGTTGTCCCTCCCACCTTTGGCCTTGGAGATGGTCCTCTCGATGGGGGCCGGGGGAGCTTTGTTGTTGACCTTGCACTTGAACGCCTTCCCCGTCAGCCAGTCCTGGTGCTGGGTGGGCAGGACGCTGACCACGCGGTACGTGCTGTTGAAACTGTTCCTCCTTTGGCTTTGTCTCCGCCGTGTGTACCTCTGTGTCACCCACGGAGCAGCTGAACTCGATCTCAGGGTCTTCCTTGCCCACGTCCACCACAAGGCACGTGACCTCAGGCGTTCGGGTGATGGACAGGATGTCCTTGGGTTTCGGGGGGAAGATGAAGACCTTGGGCCCTCCAAGGAGCTCAGGGGCTGGTGGGGGAAACAAGATGTGGGTCAGCACCTGGACGGGCCTCCTGTAGGGCACGTTTCCCTCATCAGGCGGGGCCTGGTGTCTGGTCACTTCCTTGCGATGGAGGGTGTAGCCTGGCTCCCTTACCTGGCATTTGGGACACTGGGAGCTGGGGTCTTCGCTGTGGAGCGCTGCAGAGAGAGAAGATGGGGGGTTCCTGTGGGCGGGAGATGGCCCTGGGTGGAGTTTAGGTCAGGGACAGGTTGTGGAAGGTGCACATCGGCACCAGTTCTGTGGGTTAGAGTTGTCCAGCCTGTGCCCACCTTGAACCTGGTGGAAACACCCAGAGGACCCCTCACATAGCCTGGGAGGCCTTCAGGTGAGGTGACCGCATCTCCTCTGATACCTTGGGCAGAGGTCACCATCCTGGCATGTGGTTCGAGCCGGGAGGAGGGCTGACCTCGGTCCTGTCTGGGAGTGGACGCCCTCCCTGAGGCCTGTCCTCTTACCCACATGCTTGTCCGCCTTGGTGCTGCTGACCGGGTGGGCTACGTTGCAGATGAAGGTCTTGCCGGCCGAGCTGCTGGCGGGCATGGTCGCCAAGCTGCTGAGGGAGTACAGCCCCGAGGACATGAGAATGGACGGGAAGGTGTGGATGCCGCTGGACAGGGCGCCCGAGTTCCAGGTCACCGTCACCGGCTCAGGAATGTAGCCCCAGACCAGGCAGCCGAAGGGCACCGTGGAGCCAGGAGCGTCCCCGCATCCAGCAGTCGGAGGATAGACCGATGGGGCCTTGGTGGAGGCTGCAAGAAAGTAGGCCGTGTGGCCACCAGGGCTTCACCCCTGGGAGGGTCCGGGCAGGGTGTCACGTGCCCAGGTCTGGGCACCCCTGAGCCCAGCACCCACATGCTTCCAGAATGCCTGCAAACCAGCTGGCCGGCAGGGCCCTCACCACCTGGGGCCTCATGCCTCTGCAGCTGTGGGTCAGAGCTGGGTGATCACCTGGGTGAGAGCCCCCCAGGTCCCTAACCTCCTGCAAGTGCCTGGCCTGACTGAGCCCTGTGTCTGGGTCCTGACCAGTGCTGCCTGCTCCCGGCCAGCGTCCGCTGGTCCCCTGAGCTCACCGTCCTGCTGCCCCAGCCCGGCCCTGCCCTGGGTGAGCGGGCCTCTCCTTGGTGTGGTGGGCCTCCACCACCCAGAAGCCTGCTCGTGGCCCCTTGCCTGGCCTGCTCTTTGCCCACCGGGCCCGTGTCGACTGGGTCAGCTCTGCAGCCAGAGCACCTGGGCCCTGGGCCCTGGCCCCCCTGGACCCTGTCCCTGCAGGCCCTCCCCTCGGCCCCTCCCCCTTTCATCCCTGTGGCCTCAGCCCGGCTGCGACACTCTGCCTTGGGGAGCTCCGGTCCCTCTTCTGACCTCCAGCTGCAGCCCCTCGGCTCACTTCCCCCTCCCACCAGGGCCTCTGACCCCACCCCAGCTCGTGGCTCTCAGGTCCCTGCTTTCCTTCTGCCCTTGTCCTTCCTCAGTCCAGCTCATCCTTCAGCACAGTTTGGAGCCCCACACTGCCCCCACCTTCCTCTCCTGTTTGGTGCAGCAGCCCGGGCCATCCCTGGCCGGGCCTGTCTCCTCTCACCCTGACCCTTGTGCTCTGCTCCGGCTGGCAGCCCAGCTCAGGCCCTGAATGAGCCCTGCGTTTTCCTTCCCTCTGCTGGGTCCAGGGTCTGTTTCACCCCACCAGGCTATAGCATGTCCACCCCTCCTTTCCCATCCCACCACGGGCCCTTGAGCCCAAGGACTGGGGCCCATCGGGTCCCCTCGGGGTGACCCCTCTCCTTCATTCCCACAGAACTCCCTTGCCAGGGAGGTCTCTCCACCCCAGCACGCCATCCGGCCAGCCCCTCAGGGGCTCAAGGGTCCTGCTGTCCCAGGAGCCCTCAGCTGGGCCTGCTCAACTACTCAGACCTTCGCTCAAACTCTCTGCCATGTCCCCGGGCTCCTGCGGCAGCCCCCTGCCCTCCTGGTGTAGCCCCCTGCTCACCTACACCCTCTCTGACCCTTGTCCCTGGAGCTACAGGCCTTGAACAGCGCCGGCCCCAGAGCCCTCAGCCTAGTTCAGATCCAGTCCGGGAATTTCTTTCCCAGGACTGGCTTTGCTCTTTGGATTTCCTGGGTCAGCTCCTTGCCCTCCCAGCCCCTTGTCCACCTGCATTAACTCTGCCTGCTTCCTGAAATCCTGTGTTAGCCCTGTGCCCTTCAGCCCCCACCCACCTGCACAAGCCCTACCTGCGTCCTGGAGATGCTGGAGCGGCCGCCCTGCCCTCCCAGCCCCTGCTCACCCGCACATGTTCTACTTGCTTTCTCCATGTTCCTGAGAAGCCGCCTGCCTTCTTGGTCTTCAGTCTCCTGCTCACCTGTGGCCTCCCTGAGCTTTGTCCCTGGGGTGCTGGCCCTTAGCAGCCCCTGCCTTCTGACCTGCCGCAGGTCACCCGCCTCGTTCTGCTCTGCTCCTGGGCCCTTCTCCCTGGAGCTGCTAGGTGCCCCTCCCTTTCTGGGCAGCTCTCCCCTGGCAGAGTCTCTGTCCCACCCTGGTCCCCTCCCAGCAGTGCTGCTGGCCCTTGGGTACCTTAAGCCTCTTCTTTGCTCCCTGGGCCCCCAGAAGTCTCCCCTGTTCCTTAGTTCCCTCCAGGTGCTGGTCTGCGTCTCTGCGCCCACCTGCTCCCAGCCCTCGGCTCCTAGTCCTGACCTTCTGCGCCCTGGCTCCCATCGCCCCTCCTGTAGCCAGTGGAGCTGGTGTGCAGCCCCTGTACTGCCAGCTCCGAGCTCTCGGAAACCCAGGCCAGCCACGTGTCTCTGGCACAACTAGCCCAGTGCAGCCCGGGGCAGGCTTCTGCCCACTGATCGGGACAC
>NC_045721.1:29384929-29409995 GCF_009834535.1 Camelus ferus
TATATATATATATATATATATTTACACACACACACACATTCTCTTTATCCCTTCATCTGTTGACAGATACTTAGGCTGTTTCCATGTTTTGGTGACTATAAACAATGCTGCAATGGACATGGGAGTATAGATATTTCTTCTAGATATCTTTTAGATAGAGATTTCCCTTCCTTCAGATAAATACCCAGAAGTGGGATTGCTGAATCATATAGTAGTTCTATTTTTAAGTTTTTTAAGGAAACTCCATACTGTTTTCCACAGTGGCTGCACCAATTTACATCCCTATCAGCAGTCCATGAGGGTTCCCTTCCCTCCACACCCTCACCAGCACTTATAGTCTCTTTTTGGTGATAGCTATTTTAACAGATGTGAGATGATAACTCATTGTGGTTTTGATTTGCATTTCCCTGATGATTAGTGATGATGAGCACTTTTTCAAGTACCTATTGGCCATCTGCATGTTTTCTTTGGAAAACTTTCTAGGCAGGTCCTCTAGCCATTTTTCAATCAGATTATTATTTTTTTCTATTGAATTGTATGAGTTCCTTATATATTTTAGGTATTAACCCTTATAAGATACATGATCTGCAAATATTTTCTCCCTTCCATAGGTTGCCTTTCACTCTGTTGATCATTTCTTTTGCTGTGCACGTTTTTAGTTTGATGAAGTTCCACTGAATAATGCTTGCTTTTGTTGTTATATCCAAAAAATTATTGCCAAGACCAATATTGAGGAGCTTTCCCCTATGTTTTCTTCTAGGAGTTTATTATAGTTTCAGGTCTTGCATTTAATTATTTAATCCATTTTGTGTTAATTTTTTTGAGTGGCGTAAGACACAGGTCCAATTTTATCCTTTTGCATGTGGAGTTTCAGTTTTCCCAACACCATTTTTTGAAGAGATTATCTTTTCCCCATTGATTGTTCTTGACTCCCCTGTCAAATATTAGTTGACTGTATATGTGTGGGTCTATTTCTGGGCACTTGATTCTGTTCCATCGGTCTATGTGTCTGTTTTTTCACAAAGTTCTTTGTACTCAAAGTGTTCAAGAAAACAAAGTCTCATATAAATGTCAAATGATTTGGGGTACTGGACAATGTCCCATGTTTTCAAGACTACATGTGCCCCATTTCATTCATGTATTCTATTTTCTATTATATTCACATCCAATCATTGATCTTCTATTCATTTATTGTTGGACTAATTTTTGAGGTTTGTATTAATAGTTGCTTAATTGGCTCTATAAAGAGGTTATTTTTCTACCTTGGGCACAAATTGGGAAGGTGAAAAATTTACTGAAAGAAGGGAAACATTAGAGAGAGAGACAGAGACAGAGACAGATTGACTGGTGACCAGAGGAAAGATCAGACCATGTTTTGGGGTAATAATTAGGGTACTGGAGTTCACGGCAGGAGAATGGTATGAAAAACCTGGAACTTTGCTATATCTTAGATAAGGGCAGGGATACTAAAGGTAAAACAGTCACCCCACATCCCAAGGAATCAATAATTCTTTCATTCCTTCAAGGACGTTTTGAAAAAAGTCCCCAGGTACACAGTATCCAAAATGGAACTACAATAATAAAAGGAACAAAAGTATTATGACAAGATTATGCTAAGTATTAAATTGTGTTCATTTTACTCAAATAAAAGGCCATTAATAACTATAATTTGCTTGCTAGCCTTTAATTAAGCTCAATATCCCTTCCTAAAATTTAAAGTCTCCTTTGTGTTTTATACAAATATTTCCTATATTGGCAGGAATATAACCCCACCTCATGGTCGGGAACCCACAGAGGGGGCAGGAGGACAGGGACAGACAGAGTGCAGTGGGGCAATGAAAGTGAGACCCCACCTCAGGGATGGGACCCCACAGAGTGTCCAGGAGGGTCAGGGACAGATCTAGTGCAGGGGGGCAATGAAGGGGAGTCCCCAATTCAGGGACTGAACAGAGGGTCCATGAGTACAGTGACAGACAGAGTGCAGGTGGGCAATGAAGGGGAGACACCACAGAGTGTCCAGGAGGAACAGGAACAGACAGAGTGCAGGGGGCCAGTGAAATGCAGACCGTCAACCCCGGGGATGGGTCCCCACAGAGGGTCCAGGAGGGACAGGGACAGACAGTGTGCAGGTGGGCAATGAAGGGGAGACCCCACCTCTGGGACGGGACCCCACAGAGGTTCCAGGAAGACTGGGACAGACAGAGTGCAGGGGGCAATGATGTCGAGAACCACCTCAGGGTCGGGACCCCACAGATGGTCCTGGAGGACAGGGACAGACAGAGTGCAGGGTGGCAATGAAGGGGAGACCCCTCCTCAGGGACACCACAGAGAGTCTAGGAGGGACAGGGACAGACATAGTGCAGGGGGGAAATGTAGGGGAGACCCCACCTCAGGGACAGGACCCCACAGAGGGTCCAGGAGCACCTGAGCCAGCACGGGGGAAGGCAAGCTGCCCAGGGGTCGTGCTGCCCACCCAGCACAAGGATGAGGGAGCCCTGGCAGGGGCTCACCCTCTCCAACAGAGCTGGTTCATCAGAGGCCAACTGAGCTGAGCTGGGCTGCCAGGCCTTCAGGGAGCGTGTCCCGATCAGTGGGCAGAAGCCTGCCCCGGGCTGCACTGGGCTAGTTGTGCCAGAGACACAGGGCTGGCCTGGGTTCCCGAGAGCTTGGAGCTGGCAGTACAGGGGCTGCACACCAGCTCCACTGGCTACAGGAGGGGCGATGGGAGCCAGGGCGCAAAAGGTCAGGACTAGGAGCTGAGGGCTGGGAGCAGGTGGGCGCAGAGACGCAGACCAGCACCTGGAGGGAACTAAGGAACAGGGGAGACTTCTGGGGGCTCAGGGAGCAAAGAAGAGGCTTAAGGTACCCAAGGGCCAGGAGCTCTGCTAGGAGGGGACCAGGGTGGGACAGAGACTCTGCCAGGGGACAGCTGCCCAGAAAGGGAGGGGCACCTAGCAGCTCCAGGGAGAAGGGCCCAGGAGCAGAGCGGAACGAGGGGGGTGACCTGCGGCAGGTCAGAAGGCAGGGGCTGCTAAGGGCCAGCACCCCAGGGACAAAGCTCAGGGAGGCCACAGGTGAGCAGGCGACTGAAGACCAGGAAGGCAGGGGGCTTCTCAGGAACATGGAGAAAGCAAGTAGAGCATGTGCGGGTGAGCAGGGGCTGGGAGGGCAGGGCGGCCGCTCCAGCATCTCCAGGAAGCAGGTAGGGCTTGTGCAGGTGGGTGGCGGCTGCAGGGCACAGGGCTAACACAGGATTTCAGGAAGCAGGCAGAGTTTATGCAGGTGGACAAGGGGCTGGGAGGGCAAGCAGCTGACCCAGGAAATCCAAAGAGCAAAGCCAGTCCTGGGAAAGAAATTCCCGGACTGGATCTGAACTAGGCTGAGGGCTCTGGGGCTGGCCAGAGGGGCTGTAGCTCCAGGGACAAGGGTCAGAGAGGGTGTAGGTGAGCAGGGTGCTGCACCAGGAGGGCAGGGGGCTGCCGCAGGGGCTCAGAGAAAGCACGTAGACCTTGTGGAGGTGAGCAGGGGGCTGCCGCAGGAGCCCAGGGACATGTCAGAGAGTTTGAACTAAGGTCTGAGTAGCTGAGCAGGCCCAGCTGAGGGCTCCTGGGGCAGCAGGACCCTTGAGCCCCTGAGGGGCTGGCCAGATGACGTCCTGGGGTGGAAAGAGGGACTTCTGTGGGAATGAAGGAGAGGGGTCACCCCTGAGGGGACCCGATGGGCCCCAGTCCTTGGGCTCAAGGGCCTGTGGCGGGCTGGGAAAGGAGGGGTGGACATGCCATAGCCTGGTGGGGTGAAACAGACCCTGGACCCCGCAGAGGGAAGGAAAGCACGGGGCTCGTTCAGGGCCTGAGCTCGGCTGCCAGCCGGAGCAGAGCAGATGGGTCAGGTTGAGAGGAGACAGGCCCGGCCAGCGATGGGCCTGGGCTGCTGGCACCGAACAGGAGAGGAAGGTGGGGGCAGTGTGGGGCTCCAAACTGTGCTGAGGGATGAGCTGGACTGAGGAAGGACAAGGGCAGAAGGAAAGCAGGGACCTGAGAGCCACGAGCTGGGGTGGGGTCAGAGGCCCTGGTGGGAGGGGGAAGTGAGCCGAGGGGCTGCAGCTGGAGGTCCAGAAGAGGGACCGGAGCTCCCCAAGGCACAGACTCGCAGCCAGGCTGAGGCCACAGGGATGAAAGGGAAGGGGCCAAGGAGGAGGCCTGCAGGGACAGAGTCCGGGGGGGCCAGGGCCCAGAGCCCAGGGCCCAGGTGCTCTGGCTGCAGAGCTGACCCAGAAGACACGGGCCCGGAGGAGAAACAGCAGGCCAGGCAAGGGGCCAAGAGCAGGCTTCTGGGTGGTGGAGGCCCACCACGCCAAGGACAGGCCCGCTCACCCAGGGCAGGGCCGGGCTGGGGCAGCAGGACGGTGAGCTCAGGGGACCAGTGGACGCTGGCCAGGAGCAGGCAGCACTGGTCAGGACTCAGACACAGGGCTCAGTCAGGCCAGGCACTTGCAGGAGGTTAGGGACCTGGGGGGCTGTCACCCAGGTGATCACCCAGCTCTGACCCACAGCTGCAGAGGCACGAGGCCCCAGGTGGTGAGGGCCCTGCCGGCCAGCTGGTTTGCAGACATTCTGGAAGCACGTGGGTGCTGGGCTCAGGGGTGCCCAGACCTGGGCACGTGACACCCTGCGCGGACCCTCCCAGGGGTGAAGCCCCGGTGGTCACACGGCCTACTTTCTTGCAGCCTCCACCAAGGCCCCATCAGTCTATCCTCCGACTGCTGGATGCTGGGACATGCCTGACTCCACGGTGGCCTTCGGCTGCCTGGTCTGGGGCTACATCCCTGAGCCGGTGACGGTGACCTGGAACTCGGGCGCCCTGTCCAGCGGCATCCACACCTTCCCGTCCATTCTCATGTCCTTGGGTCTCTACTCCTTCAGCAGCTTGGCGACCATGCCCGCCAGCAGCTCGGCCGGCAAGACCTTCATCTGCAACGTAGCCCACCCGGCCAGCAGCACCAAGGCGGACAAGCGTGTGGGCAAGAGGACAGGCCTCAGGGAGGGCGTCCACTCCCAGACAGGACCGAAGTCAGCCCTCCTCCCGGCTCGAACCACATGCCAGGATGGCGACCTCGGCCCAGGATATCAGAGAGGATGCGGTCTCCTCACCTGAAGGCCTCCCAGGCTATGTGAGGGGTCCTCTGGGTGTTTCCACCAGGTTCAAGGTGGTCACAGGCTGGACAACTCTAACCCACAGAACTGGTGCCGATCTGCACCTTCCACAACCTGTCCCTGACCTAAACTCCACCCAGGGCCATCTCCCGCCCACAGGAACCCCCCATCTGCTCTCTCTGCAGCGCTCCACAGCGAAGACCCCAGCTCCCAGTGTCCCAAATGCCCAGGTAAGGGAGCCAGGCTACACCCTCCATCGCAAGGAAGTGACCAGAGACCAGGCCCCGCCTGATGAGGGAAACGTGTGCCCTACAGGAGGCCCGTCCAAGTGCTGACCCACATCTTGTTTCCCCCTCCAGCCCCTGAGCTCCTTGGAGGGCCCATGGTCTTCATCTTCCCCCCGAAACCCAAGGACGTCCTCTCCAGCATCCGAACACCTGAGGTCACATGCCTTGTGGTGGACGTGGGCAAGGAAGACCCTGAGATCGAGTTCAGCTGGTCCGTGGATGACACAGAGGTACACACGGCGGAGACAAAGCCAAAGGAGGAACAGTTCAACAGCACGTACCGCGTGGTCAGCGTCCTGCCCATCCAGCACCAGGACTGGCTGACGGGGAAGGCGTTCAAGTGCAAGGTCAACAACAAAGCTCCCCCGGCCCCCATCGAGAGGACCATCTCCAAGGCCAAAGGTGGGATGGACAACGGGCACGGGAGGGTCCTTTGGGGCTGCTCAGAGTGACCGTTATGCTCGCAGACACACCTGTCCCCACAGGGCAGGCCCGGGAGCCGCAGGTGTACACCCTGGCCCCACACCAGGAAGTCCTGGCCAAGGACACTGTGAGCGTAACCTGCCTGATCAAAGGCTTCTACCCACCTGACATCAACGCTGAGTGGCAGAGGAACGGGCGGCCGGAGGCAGAGGGCGCCTATGCCACCACGCTGCCCCAGCCGGACAACGCCGGGACCTACATCGTCTACAGCAAGCTCTCGGTGGGAAAGAACACGTGGCAGCGGGGAGAAGTCTTCACCTGTGTGGCGATGCACTAGGCTCTACACAGATCACTCCACCCAGAAATCCATCTCCCAGTCTCCGGGTAAATGAGCCTCACCCCGGCACCCAAGCGAACCCCCCCTCCCCGAGGCTCTCAGGGTCCCGCGTGGACGCCTGAGCCCCACCCCTGTGTACATACCTCCGGGGCCAGCATGAAATAAAACACCCAGTACCTCCCTGGGGCCCTGCAACACTGTCATGGTTCTTTCTGTGCAGAGCTCCGGCGCCCGCCGGGCCTGCGGGAGGCGGGGGCAGGCCAGGCTCTGAGGACAAACTTGGTGCCAATGAAGGCAGGCAGCAGCCCGAGGCCAGAGAGGGGGCTCTGCCCGAGGCAGCCGCTCCCCAGGGTCCAGGGTCCGGCCAGCACCTACTCAGGCTGGAGCGTGTAGAGGGGACTGGTAGAGCCTCCCAGGGACCCTCACGGACATGAGTGCATGGTTCTTCCCACCTCTGTCCAAGCCCAGCTGTGGGACAGTGGCAGGTCCTTGTCCCCACATTTCCCATCCCCGGGGCCTCGAGGGTCCACGTGCTGACACCCTGTCAACATGGGAGCCACGCCTGGCCGGCGATGGGGGCACAGGCCTCCTGCTCCCAGGACACACGGAGATCAGGCCTCACCTTCCCACAGGCGAGGTGCTCGGGGCCAGATCTGTAACCTCGAGGGGACACTCACCCAGGCCCACAGGAAACAAGCCCTCTCATGGAGCACACCAGCCTGCACACCCCTCGTCCACCTGCAGACTCACGCACACGCACATGCCTGTGCAACTGCACACAAGGGCACAACCACACAAGTGCACACAAGCCAGCCTTGCTCACTGGGTCCTCAATGGGGTATCGACCCGGGGCCAGACCAGAGCCTGGAGCTGGGTCTCATGAACCCTCTGTGGACACCAGCTTGGTCCCCACTCCTCAAAGCCCCAGCAGCACTGACCACACTCTGACCACACTGGCCAGCTCAGACCCCCACCCCTCCTCTCCCCAGGACACCTGCACCCCCTCCTCAACAGACAGAGACCCAACACACCACTGGTCCCTAGCACGCCCACCCCACCCCCTCAGGCACACAGGGACACCCCAAGGTTGCCTCCGCCCTTCCCTGCAGTAGGACCCACCACAGACCTGCTCTGCAGACCCCTGCCGTCTAGGCCTGGCCTCCGGTGAGAGGGAAGGCAGGGGTCAGGGCACCCTCTCCCCAGAGGACCCCATGAAAGGCACCGCAGAGGAGACGATGAGGGACACGCACTGGCCAGGCCGAGATCTGGGCCCAAGGAATCTGGCCAAGACTGAGGCCCAAGCTGGAGGAATGGGGGACACGAGGTCGGTGCCCAGGGATTGACCTCAGGGAACCATTGATCCAGCCCCCTAAGGGGATCCTAGTGCCCCACCCGCCCTGTCACAGACAGACCCACCCCCAGGTGCCACTGACCCTGCCCTGGCACGTGATGGGCAGCCACAGAGCTGACCACCCCCTCCCCATCCAGAGCCACTCCTGGAGGAAGAGAGCTGTGCCGAGGCCCAGAGCGGGGAGCTGGATGGGCTGTGGACCACCATCTCCATCTTCATCACCCTCTTCCTGCTCAGCGTGTGCTACAGCGCCACAGTGACCCTCTTTAAGGTGGGCGGGCCAGGCCAGCTGTCCCTGCTGTCGCCACACAGTGCCCGCACAGTCCCCCTTCCCTGTCCACTCCCTGTCCCTCCATGTCCCTCCCTGTCCCCTTCCTGTCCCCTCACAGTCCCGTCACTGTCTCCTCACTCTCCCCTCTTGTCCTTTCTGTCCACTGTCCTCTGTCTCTCCATTTCATTCTGTTCTCTCACTGTCTCTCTCTGTCCCTGTCGGGACCTCCCTGTCCCTGGCTGTGCCCATGGAGTCCTCGCGCCACCCCACCCGAGTACACTCGCGGCCGGCAGTCCCCGGGCTGGGAGGCCAGGTCCTTGCGGGCAGCTGGCACGAGGGCCCCGGCTGTGCCCACAACCGCCGTCCCTGCAGGTGAAGTGGATCTTCTCCTCGGTGGTGGAGCTGAAGCGGACGATCGTCCCAGACCACAGAAACGTGATCGGGCAGGGGGCCTAGCGTGCCCTCTGGGGGTGTCCACGGCCACCCCAGGCCCCAGAGGTACCCCGTTCATCACTCCGAGCTGCTCAGCCACTACTCCGCCCGCTGCCCTGCCAGCTCTGATCTCTCGGCCGTGCTCACCCGCATCTCCATCCTCCGACCTCACGGCCACCACCGACCACACCCTGCACCCTGCCCACCTTCAGGGGACCAAGTGGACAGCAGGTGCTACCACCAACCTGAGCCGAGGGGTCTGCCTGTCCTCACCAGGAGTGCCCGGGGCACCCTGGGGTTCCTTTGGATGAGCAGGAGGCTGGCATCCCAGGGCAGTGGGCAGGGATTGCTCTGTGGACACCATCAGGTTGGTCATCAAGCAGGGTCCCCAAGGGGAGGCGCCTGTGTCAGATCCTTGGTGGGAACATATGCAGCCCTGGCCAACGTCTCACAGCAGGGAGGCTTTTGGATGTGCCACCAACGGTCAGCCAAGTACTCAGCTCTGAGAAGGGCCAGGGCCCATGGCCCCTACAGGAGCCAGGCCTGCCAGGAAGGGGGTGAGGTCTCCCCACTCCAGCTTCCCAGAGACGGGCCTGGTGACCGGGTCCCCCACGGGCAGGACACAGCCTCGCTGGACACAGAAATAAGGACACTGGCAAAACAGGGCAGTGGCCGCAGCCAGCCTGTCCTGTGGCCAGTGGCCTGAGACACCTTCAGCAGGAGCTCCCCTGCACTGGGCGGTGGGGTGAGAGGCGAGCCCCGGGAGGAGGGAGCCCGACAGCCTGGAGTCCCGGCCCAAGACCCCTGGGCCTCTCCTGTCTTGTCCCTGGATGGGGAGGGGCATGCCCCAGTGCCAGGTGGTGGCAGGAGAGGGGGGGTGTGCTACAGCCAGAGGTCACGCCAGGCCTGGCTTGGGAAGCTGTGCATCCTTTCTAAATGTCTGGAGCCCATGAACTTTCTGCGCTGTTTATCTTTGGTTTGGGTTTTTTGTTGGGAGACTCTGGCTTGTCATGTTTTGGGTTGTGGAGACAATAAAGCATCCTTTACCATTCCATAGCTCTCTGGGAATCGCTCTATGTTGCGGCCCCTCCCCTGGTGACTCCACAGCCTGGCCGCCCTCCACACCCTCCCAGCCCCAGGCCCCAGCTCTCCCCCTACCACACCCATCCCTGGGGTTCCCTGGGGGCGCAGAGTCAGCAGCAAGTCCCAGGTGTCGGACGCCTGGTCAGCACGGCTGCTGTAACACGCAGCACAGTCGGGTTGGAACCACAGAAATTATTGCCTCCCGTCCTGGAGCAGCACGTCCCAGGTCGAGGAGCGTGAAGGCCACTGTGCCCACCGGCTGCCAAGGGTGCAGGGACGGAGTCAGGACTCGGTCCTCCCGGGAGGCCAGACCCTGAGCTCCAGTCCCTCCTGGTGGTTCCATCTCAAAGGAACAGTCTCAGGTCCCGGGTTGTAGGAGACACAGCACTCCCCAGAGGGCAGACACAGGAGCCACAGCTGTCTGCCCTTCGCAGGAAACGCTCCAGGAAATGGAGGCCAGCGCCTGGTCGGGGCTGGCTCTGCTGGGCGATCCTCGCCAGCGCTTCAGGAGATCTCAGTCACCCACGGGACACGGCCCTGGGCGGCTGGACATTGTCCAAGTGTCTGTATGAGCCTTTCAGTGTGTCAGGGCAGAGGGGGTGAAACCAATGTGCCGAGTCTGTGGCTCCACGGCCCCAGGGGAGGCCGAAAGGACAGGCTCCTGGAGGGGAGCTGGGACCAGCACTGAGTGTCTATCAGTAAAGCCACAGCACCCTAGGGCTGTTGGAAAGGGCCATTCCAGCTTCCTGTGGGGGACAGGCAGACAGACAGACAGACAGAGAGACAGAGGAAGACAGAGAATTTTATGCAGGAAAGGGACAGCTCGCTGCAGTGGGCTCTACACCAAAGATGGTGAGGCCATGGGGCAGGCAGCTGTGTCCAGGGGCATCGCTGGCCCTCAGGGACCCTGCCAGGCGTGAGGACACTGGGCACCTTCTGCCTCCAGGGCTCTATCGGGGCTCCAGAAACCATCCTGGGGGTCTCCCCCACTCACAATCTCCCTCACACGGAACACCTAACCAACAAGCTGAACCTGCTAATGGTCCCTGCAGCCTGCCCGGCCCCAGGCCCTGCCCCTCACCTCCATCCCCTGGACCACAGATCTGCCTCCAGCCAGACATTCCCATGGGGACCCCAGGACGGTCGATACCGGGCTGGCCCCACGGGTCCTTGAGGAGCACCAGTCCCAGAACAGCTGCCCCCACCAGGCCTGAGGGCCCCGTCCTGACCCTGGGGCAACACCAGGCCACAGCACGTCCCCCATGCACAACCCCTCCTGGGCCCCTGGAAGCGAAGTGGCCGACGCCTTCCCTTGAGCCCCTGTGTCAGCACCGGTGTGAGCCTGAGGTCAGCCTCCTGCTGCTCCTGACCCCTCGGGGCCCTGCCCCGGGCAAGACCTCCGACACACTCCTGTCCGTGTCTCACCTCTCCTGCCCGCACCCCCATCCACATCTTACACACACACACACACACACACACACACACACACACACACACACACCCTGGGCTGCCACCCCACTGCGCTCCTGGGCCACCACCAGATCCCCCACCAGGTCCCCCCTCCTCCCGCCCTCCAAGGGGAACATCTGTCAGTCTGAGCTTTGAATACCTGGATTGCTGTCCGTGTGTGGTGTCCATGGATGTGGAGAAAAGAACCCCTTGTGCACTGTTGGTGAGAACATAAAATGGCATTACCGTTGTGCAAAACAGTTTGGAAGCCCCTCAAAGAAATTTCAGAAACAACTACCACACTTGCAGCAATCTCACTGCTTAGAATAAACCCGAGCGAACATACAACAGGTCTTAAAGAGGCACTTGAACACCCACTTCACAGCAGCTCCGTTGACAATACCTACCACGAGGCAGGAACTCGAGCGTCCTTCCGTGGATGGACAGATGAGCACGATGTGGGCTGAGCGTACAATGGAACAGTACTGCCCCTGAAGAAAGAAGAACATTGTGACGTGTGTGACAGCACGGGGGCACCTGGGGGACATCGGAACTCGTACCGTGAGCCAGGGGCAAGACGGTGAATCGTGTGCGATTCCACTTGTGTGAGCGATTAGGAGTGGCTGCATTCCCAGAAAGAGAAAACACAGAAGTGGCTGCAGCCAGGGGAGAACGGGGGGTTGTTGTTTACGGGCATAGGGTTTCACACGTAAAGACGGGGAGAGTTATGGAGACACAGGTGGTCGTGATTGCACTGTATGAATGTATTTACTGTCCCCAAAACCCGGAGAGAGGTTTAACATGGTACACTTCCTTAGGGGCAAATCCTATTCTTTTACCACAATAAAAAAAACCTTTTAAGCAGGAGAAATCTAACCCATTCAATAAAATCTGAACACCTTCAAGAAGACCTGGAGCCTGTGTCTCTCCCTGTGGAAGAAACCGGTGGCAGCAGGATGGAGCTGCACACCTGCCTGGCCCAGGGCTGAACCCCCTGCGGAGGCCAGCGGGCGCCAGAGGAGCAGCTTCTCCACACTGACGGCGTGAGGGTGCAGGTCAGTGACAACGTGCACGGCTGTAGCACAGCCCCCCAGCCAAAGGACTGCTCCTTCAGTTTGCTCTCCAACAGGTGTAAACTTCTCTTCTGAACAACCCTAACCTAGAGACACACAAAGGGAAGGGAACGCTAAGAAAGCTGCTTACGGCTTAGCTAATCTGACGTAGAACAAGAACAGCTCAACCCACTGCTTGTCGGCCACCGTGGACCACGTTAAGCTTCCCAATTAAAAGACAGCAATACAGTTTGTGTCTCCACCTAGTGCAGGGAAATTGTCTCAGATACAATATAAAACTGCCAACCCTCCTCCAGGAAAGGCTTGAACTCCCATTGTCCATCTTACGTATCTTCGGCTGATGTTCATTTCTCGTGTTCATGAATAACCTCCGTCTTGGGTGTCCATGTTGTCTAAGTTTTTTTTATTAGAGCAGTTAGTCCATTTATATTTAAAGTAATTACACAAATGAAAGGATTTACTTCTGTCATTTTTCTAATTGTTTTCTAAATATTGTACCTTTTTTGATTCTCAAATTCTCTATTACTCCCTTTTTGTGTTTAATTTTATTTTGCAATGTGCCATTTTTGTTCTTTTAAAATTTCCATTTCTGTATTTTTTTTTTTTTTGGTATTTTATTAGTGGTTGTGTTAGTGATAACAATTGACCTCTTCAGTTTATTATGACTATATATGTGTGTGTGAATGCATGTGTGTGTATACATGTCTGTGTGTGCACATGTGTGCATATATGTTTATTTATAACAGCTAAAAATAAGGTGAATTTAAAGATACAAGTATAGATATATATACATATACATAATAAATAAACAGTACATTAATTTCCTCTGTAGTTCTGTATAGTAAGAGAGACATAAACCTGTGCACGTGGGGACATGTCATTGTGGTAAACGTAGAGGAAGCATGAAAAGCACATTTAAGCCCAGACACAACTACACCAAGCTTTAGGAATTATAATGTGCTGCCATGCATTGTAGGTTAGTTAACCCATTCAACTATTTCATGAGGTAGGTATACTTTTGGTGTGGTTTTTGATAGTTGAGATAATTGATGCAAAATGCTTGAAGTTGCATAGGTAGTAAGTGATGACAGTGAATTTGAAATCCAGGTCTCTAAATACAGACTCTAAATCCTGTGATTTTTCCAGTATTTTATAAAATTTACCAACCAGTCAATTCTTAATTGTCCATATGCAAATTATTAATGTCAGTCTCATAGTCACCAGCTCATACATCAAAACTTTCTGGTATATTTTAATTTGTTTGTATGTCTTCACTTTAAATCAATGTATGTAACACTTCTGTGTTTGAAAAATTAGCAAAAATTACCAATTTTACATGATAGTATTTTGTGATGTTTCTTGTTCTGCTCACTTTATAAATCTAAATTGACTGTCATTGCTGTGTCTTGCATCTCAGGGATCACGTTTTCCTTCAGATCCACACTATGCAGAATTGATTCAAAGTCCTTGAAGCATAGCTGGATGTGAAATAAATGAAAGTCTGCCTAATACTCGGATTTAAGTCTACAAATTTAGATGGAAAAAATAAGCTGCCAGTTATCACAAGTATGTTCTAAATTATTTTGCTTGGAAAACAGTTCTCCTATTCCACAGAGTTTTCACAACTTCTATTTAAATGAGTTGAATGTAAGCCAGTCCTTTTCAGGTACATCTGAACATGAAAATGACCAAATTAAATCATTTTCTCTAAAGACTGACAAGAACTTGATTAAAAAAAAAAAAGAATGATTAGCAAATCATAAACTCCATGCAAACACAATCTGCCTGTGAGAAGAGGTCTAAAGGGGCAAATGTGGAAAGTTAGGAGAAAAAAATATTATTTTGGAAGCCATTAAGATTTTATTCTAGGAGTATTTTTGCTGCAAGTCTAATACCATATTCATAATGAAATCCTCTGCTGTAATATTTTAATCATCAGCCATGTCTCTATTCTTTGATCTAACAAATTCCAGGATAATTTGTCCTATTATTCTAATGAGTTAGGCTTACAGTCCTTTCTGATTTTGCTTACATAATCCTATTAACCATTTCCAGATTAACTATTATTCATAAAATCATTTAATCTTTACCCTATTGACATGAAATCTATCTTAACATTGTTAGCTGTACAGTTCTCCAACCTCTCAGCTTTCGAGTTTCCCAAATATTATATTCATCAATGTTTTATTCACTTTCTCCTGTTTTAAGATACTTTTTTTGCTCTAGGTATTATATGACTTTAATATTTTAGATTTCTTTTTTTTTCCTTTTTTGGTTCAGCAGAGAAATAGACAAGATCTGTATACCTACAAAGAGGGAGTTTTAATGCCCTTAAGTAAAAGAGGTAAGTGCAGAGAGAATAGATTTCACAGATAGAAGAATGGGTAATGTTACAGAGCAAGACTAGGGAACTGGAACAACCCATGATTCCAGGGGCCCAGGGAAGGACATGAAACTGCCCACAGGCAATGTGGTTTGTGTGTGTGTGTGTGAGAGAGAGAAAGGGGGTGGCGGGAGAGAAGGAAAGATGAGATAGGGAGAAAAAATAGACAGGTGGGTAGATAGACTGATTAACTATAATATATTTCTATTTGTGCTTTTTAAGTGTAGTCAGTCTCAATGAACAACTTTTCACTGTTTGGTGAATTGAATGTGTAAAAAGATAATAATAAATGCACTAATAAGATAATTTAATCCTTCCTCCAAAAGAGAGGGCCTGCTAAGATGGTGGGGGTGGGGTTACTGCAGACAGGAAAGTCAGTATCATTTTGTGTTTATGCTTCCTATTGGAATAAAATAATTTTTCTCCAAAGATAGGCAAGCCAAATAATTCACTTTTTTATAGTATTCTCAAACTGCCACAATAAGTAATATTATAGAATGTCTTCTTGGTTCATAAAGAGCACGATTAATGTGGGCAAATCCACAGAGGATAATGTTTAAGTGTGCTGTGTCATCTGCTTGGCCTTTCCTTCTCAGTTAAGAGTGTCATAACATGCAATCCAGGCAAGTCATAAGAACGTCTTAATGAAATATGCATAGTTTTTAATTAGAAAGAATGGCATATGTATTTTTATGACATTCTTGAACTTTTAAATAATAGAAGAAAGTGGACTGAATCCACAACTTAAATTTTGTGCAGCACAATAGACAACAATACACAATGTATAAAAGACTCTACCATGGTGCTTTATTTACTTAATTAATAGCATGTAAAACTTAGATCGAATTAATTTCCACCAGCATCTTATTTAGATATGTGGTCCAATCTTAATGTAACATTAAATGATCTTAAACAATTTTCTGATGCTTTATAAAATTATTTCCAGCTAAAGAAATTCATACCTGGGTTCATATGATAGAAAGTTGGAAAAGTGAACTTTTGTGTGTGGTTGTATAAAGAACATATTGATTGAATAATAATCAGTAATTAAGCATCTACCTCTAGATAGAAAAATTTCAAAATTCTTAAAATGAGAAACAAGGAAAGTGCTTCTGCAAGTTTCTGCAATGTTTCCACTTAAAATATCATTTTAAAAATGCGTAAACATCCAAGTAACTTTATGTGCTATTGATTGTGTATCAAATATCAAATTACCTCTTTGGACAGGGATTTTATCTTTAAAATGTATATTCTTTCCAGGAAAACTATATTATTTGAAACTTCATGGTACTTAAAACACTTTCATGAGTTAATAAATAATTATGATTTTAAAAGTCAAAGAATAAATTACTAATATGCTTGAGTAATAATGATTAAATGACATTCCCTGGGTCAAAAAGATTTAATGTAAAAGAAAAAGACTTGCCTTTTGAGTTAATACAATTTTTTAAGAATTAAACATTTTCATTCAATTACTGTGGGTAATTAAATTGCTCTCATTATTACAAAACATACACACAGATATTGCTTCAAAATATTTGTATTTGTGTGTTTGTGTGTGTGTTTAGCTAAAAAAGCATAAAGAAAGGAAATCTTAAGTTGAAGAAGAAAAGATACTTTTAAATGAAAAATAAATGAGATATCTATAGTTGCTTTTTTATTTTGAATCTTTTGAAAGGTTCAGGTCATTTTACAATCTTGAAAATAGGATACAATCAATAAAGCTTAAAAATCGCAAATGTATAAAGTTATAGAAATGTTTCTGGTATCAACTTTCCATCTTTCATTAGAAGAAGATATTGACAATAATGGATTATATGAAACAAGGTCTCTTAATATTGAGTTCTTTTGTATATAGTGCCAGGAGTGCTGAAAAGTGGGAGTAGATGGATTTTTGCTCTTGTTTTTTCCTTGCTATGACACCTGAGTCTCAGGAAAGATAGACTTTGAGTCCATTTGACTCTAGTGCATACGTTGACAGAAGGCAAGTTTGTTGTACTATTCAGTTAGGCAGATCAGCTGTTCACCAAGAACCTGGCACATAACAGACACAACGTAAGTTACAGTTAGACAATGGAGTGAATAGATCTATGGGCTCTTTGTGTTACATTCAAGGCAATTCTAAAAAAGCTTTGGTGGCTGACTTATCAGTTTGTTCTCACCCTAGTACCAGAAATCCTAGGAAAAGTGTGGCTTAGGATCTCTTACCCTTTAGATTGAAGTTTGTACTGGAGTTGTCCTGGGAATGCCCTGGTTATTTTATTAGAGCCTGGAGGTCTTTTCCAAGATAATCATACTAAAGGAATACAGTGTTCTGAAGAAACTTTAGGGGATATATCTCTTTAAAAAATATCTACATATACATTATGTCTGAGTATATACCTACACATATGCTTATATATGTTATATATATATAATATATATGCAAATATATAATTTGTTACAGGTATACCTTGTATACATTTAGATTTTGGAGTTGATTTGTATCTGCTTGAGACCATCTTTAATGTTATAAAGCTACAGAGATACAGGATTAGGAGCATTTGGAAGAGAACTGCCATTTAGGTGTCTTTGAGTCCTAAGAGGGGTTCTGAAAGATCTCTGGCTCACAGGAGATAATACTAGCTATATATTTAAAGAATAAGTGGCCAGGTTCCTTTCTTTTCTCCTTCCTTTTTTTCCCTTTTATTTCTGCTTCCTTTCTTCCTTAATTTTACATACAGTACAGGTACAGAAGGAAACAACATGTACAAAACAAGAGTAAACATTTTCTCATGTGTTTTTGGAGACTGTTGCTGTCTCCAGTTCTCTGTTCCCTTTCCAAGGAAGCCCAGTCATCAGTAGGTACACCTTTATGCTTTTCTTTCTTTCTTTCTTTCTTTCTTTCTTTCTTTCTTTCTTTCTTTCTTTCTTTCTTTCTTTCTTTCTTTCTTTCTTTCTTTCTTTCTTTCTTCCTTTCTTTCCTTTCTTTCCTTTCTTTCTTTCTTAATTTTTAACTTTCCTCATAGTTACCATGATAGTCTGCAAACTCCTGGCCCATAAACATATACATACATGGGCCAAGAATATTATGTATATATCTAATGAGCCGGATGAAGTTTTACTTCTTTTGCTTGTATTTTCACCATTAAACTCCTTATATCCTAAACACTAACCCTTCACCCCAACCATATTCTTTTAATATTTACTCTTAACAAAGCAACAAATATAATAAATATTTTATTAAAAGTGTGTTCTTTTGAGGGGCACAGGGAATGATCAATTTAATATAAAGTGAATGCTTTTAATTATGAGCATCAGAGTGTATTTTACATTGATTCATGATACCATGAAGATTAGTGAAAAAGGAAACATGTAATAAGCATATTGCTACAGGTATATGTAGATGGGGTTTAGAAGAGAATCACAGAAGAATTAAATTAATAATATAAAACAGGTCAAAAAAGGTAAATTGCCTTTGAAAATGCTCAAATTTTTAACATACCTTATTAAAAATCTAGTTAAGAATTTGACAGCTATCCAATTAATGTAAAAAATAAAAAGGAATGAGATAGGTACTTAAATATAAGATTCAAAGCAAAGAAAACAACTAAAATACACATTTTAACTGCTGGAGGGACAACATGATATCTTAATAACACAATTCAAATCTTTGCCCAAGATACTCATTTTTTGCAACTTTGTGATTAATTTATATATCTGAGTTGTATAGTAGAGATTTGAAGCAGAAGATTGAACTGGGGAAAAATACTTCTTGAAACAGCTATAGATTTTGAGTAAACACATAAATAATTCAATATGTTGGTTATATTAATCAATTAGTCTATATCCATAATTATATTTTGTTATGGATATGTATGAGTACAAATTTAATGCATTGATATTTCTTTATAATTTCATTTTTTATCTGTTCTTTCATGTTCATTGCTTCTGCATTATTTATCTGCTATATTGTTTGTTCATACAAGTTTATTTCTTATAAAGGTGTGCCTTTCATCGTCACGCACGTTTCCCTTTATTTTGGTAAATATCTCCTTTGTCTTGATATTACTTCTGCATTTTCAATATTATTTTTCTTTATATTTGACAGATACAATTTTGTCAACCACTTATTAGTACTTTATTATATTTTCTATCTTAAGATTTAATTTATATTTTAATTTAAATATAAAATTCATTGATATGAATGTATTTCAATATAGTTTTAATGATCATTTTGTTACTTCACAACCGATTGCATATTTTAGTTTTATCTTGAATTTTTAATGTCAAGAAAGTTGACACTGTCATTCCTGTTTTATAAACAGATGTTTGTTTTTATCCTCGATTCCTTGCTTCCCTCAAATCTTCAGCTAAGATCAGTTTATTTTTGTGAAGTATAACCTTTAGAATTATAGGGCATTTGGGCAGTAAATATTATCAAGTTTTACTTGTTCAAATATATCTATTTTTTATGGACTTTTAAAAAAGATTTTTGTTTGTTTTGTTAATGGAGGTACTGGGGATTGAACCCAGTTTTATATTCCCTTCCACTAAATTCAAAATTATACACTCTGTTTGTTTAATGGTTAACCTATAATTTATATTAAGCATTGTTAACATTTCAACATATAAATTTAATTCAATCTTTTGCTTTCCTTTTAGCTAACAAAGACCTTCGATCAATGTCAATGCATTTACCACTCCAATCTTTTTGCTGTTTTCATGTTTTAAAATTATGTTTTATTTAATCACAAGACATTTTATTACTATGAAGTGTGACTTGAATATAGTGTTTACTTGCTTTGTTCATGGATGTCTTTCTTTAATTTCCTTTTCTTTGTTCTATTTCAGACTCCTTAGCTAGAATAACATTCCTTCAGCCTAAAGTTAATTCCTTTACAATTCTGTTTAAACTTCCAAAAATTGAGAAGAAAATGGCCAACAAATTAATAGAAACATTAATGATATTTATGTAGTATTTTCACATAAAAATAAATAAATGTGACCCTTAAATATATGAAAAAAGCTTAAACCTATTTTGAAATCCTTTATTATATATAAATCCTTATAATAAAGGATTTCAAAATAATATACTGCAAAAACATTATTCAGCTACCAAATTATCAACAAATGAAATGTCTGACAACATATTCTGTTGGCCAGCCTCTAAATAATGATGCATTCTCAAGCATTGCTGATGGGAATGAAAAATGGTACAACACTATGGAGGGGATTTTGCAATACCTAATGAAAGTATACACACGGTCATCTTATAAATTCAGGAATCCTATTTCTAATAATCTGTCCAAAGATACAATGGCATAAACATAAAATGTTATATTTCATCTTTATTATACGAAAAAATTAAAAACAAGCATGTGGATGCAAGTAAAAATTCTGCTTTATAATTTTGAACTTGGAATTATGTATATATTTTACATAATTCAAAGTGAAATAAATAAAATAACCTAATATAACAATTATTAAAATTGAAAATAATGAAATGAAACCTATCTACGTATAAACTTGGTGGCATAATCCCACTACGAGGAATCATATTTGTGCAGTAAACCTACAATATTTTGGCTCTGTTGCTAGTAATGTATAGCCTGCAGTTAAAAAACAAACCTTTAGATAAATCTTAAGTTTCACATATTAAACTCATTATTTAAGTATTATGAATATGGCTATGTTGAAGTATTAGTATTCATGTGTGGGTACGTAGATATCAGTAAATTGAAATAAAATGAATTAGTTACTGTGTTCCTTTTAATGTCTTAGGAATTAAGTTTTCAAGTGGAAAAGAGGTACAATTATAAAATCTAAGTAGTCAAATAAATTTTACAATGTTGAATTTCAAGGTTCTCTAAAAAATGCATATCTCCAACTTTGTTCATTGAAGTGTCCTACAAGCAATGGCAACCCAGAAAGACAAGCACCCCAAACACCCAGATGATAGTCTCTAAATAGAATTCTGTACAATTCTTAACTGTTATCGCCACTAATATTTGAAATATTATAACCTCAAACAATGGCCTCCCATTCTCTCTCTCCCCTTCTCCTTCTGGAACTCTGACTAGATGGTTGAAACCTCACCTCTGTACCTCTTCATTTATCAGTAGGTTGAGTTAAATGCATCGCTTGAGTTCCCTGATCTTGATGATTTGAACTTATGTCTGTAAAGTGGCCAACTTGTAGATATAAAGTTTTCGAACAATTATTTGGTTTTTTTTTCACTGTGCACTGACTAGCACCAAGATAACTTTTTAAGAAATCCTGAAATAAGAGATTTATTTTTAACTCTTCCATCCCTCTTCTCTCTGTCCCAGGGCTAATGCCCCACAGCCACGCCCCCCGCCGACCCTGATCGGTACCGCTCGGCCCGACTCGCCACAACCCGAGCAGCAGGAGCACGAGCAAGAGGGTCAAAGCTTCCGGCGGGAGGATGAGGGGAGCGCGCGCACGCGCCGATGCGCCTGCGCAGACGCGGAACAGCCCGAACTTGAAGAAGACGGGCGGGAGCCAACTGCTCCCGGAACAGCTCCTGGAGGAGGAACGCGGCCTGGGGTCTAGGGCCGCCGCTTCCTGCCGCCGCCGCTGCCGTCGCCGAGCCGGTAAGGGGGAAGCTTCGGAGGGGGCGCGCAGGTCGGGAGCCGGCAGGTGAAGCCTGGGCTGCGCTCGCGGGTAGCGGTGCGTAGGTGAGGCCCGGGCCTCGCGACCCGTTAGGACCAACTGAGGGTGGGGTCGGGGGCCACCGGGTGGTTCGTGGTGTCCCACTTCTCCTTCCACGCCTCATCTAGTAGTACGGGCGCCTGTATCGTTGCCGCTTATACCCGAGGGGGGAGGTAGCGGATGCCGCCACCCCAGGATGTGGGAGGGCACCGAGGCAGCCAGGGAGCACGTCTGACTGGCCCTCAGGCCCATGGCCTGTTCCCAGGAGGCGGGTGCGGTGCTGTCAGGGTGCGGGGGCGGCGGCGGCGGCGGCCCAGCGGAGGAGAGGGGTCTACCCTTGGGAGCCTGTCAATTTCCTCCCATCTCTCCTGCGTCCTGTCCTAGGCAACTTTTGCTGTCCAGATTTGCAGGGGCCTAAGGTTGCAGGTCATTTCTGCCCCTGGGAGATGAGGAGGTGCTGTCAGGGTGCGGGGGCCTGGTGGCAGCGACAGCGTGGAAATGGGAGCAAATTCCCGCTCTAGCTATAGGCAGCCCCCAATCCTGCCATTGCTGCTGCTGCTGCTGTGCTGCTGCTGCTGCTGCTGCTGAGCCCCCCCCCGCCACCGACCACACCCTGCCTACCTCCCAGGAGCAGGCTGACAGGGAGAGATTCTTTCCAGGAAGCCAGGGCAGCAGAGGCTGCCCCCCAACCCCGGCCAGGCAGCGGGGGAGTTGGGAGGAAGTGACTGGCTCTCCCAGGGCAGCTCACCTCCGCCTCTGCCTCTGGGCTGCCTGCTGTCCATTCTGGGGGGGCTGCCCCCTCCCTGCCGGCAGCACCATCAACCACCCAAGGCCCACTGGCGAGTGGTGTGCACCTGGTACCACCCTGCCCCATCAGCTGAGACGAGGCACTGGGTGGTGGGGGAGAAGTGGGGGAGTAGGGTGGGGGCAGGGCGCCCGGGCGAGAATTGGAACTGCGTCCAACCCCCGCCCGGGCCCAGGAGTGGGACACAGGGCTGTGTGCCAGCACTCTGCCCGGGATCCCTGGCTGGCTGGCTGTCGCCATGGTGATGGGAGCCAGACCATCCTGCCCCCGCTGGTTGAGGGGTGAGGGGGTCAGCTGGGGGTAAGGTTGCACTCCGGGTGAGGGAGGATCCCGCGGTGAGTGGGCACAGGCTGAGGGGTGAGGAATCGCTGGGAGTGGAATTGACCCGGCTGAGGGGTGAGGGGGACCATCTTGGGATGTTGGGGGTCCTGCAGTGAGGCATGAGGGGTGAGCTTGTGGCGTGGGGGCCATAGGTTACTAGCGTGGTGGAGTGCGGGGCGGGTACCTCGGTGTGAGAGGAAGTCCCATTTGGGGGTCCTGTGGGAGACTTGGGGGCTTGGCTGTAGGTGGGGGGGCATTCACAGGGTTTGGGAGGGAAGGCGAGCAGGGGGAGTGGGGCTAGGGGGTGTGGCCTGGCCCTGAGCTGTTCGAGGTTTTGGTTGTGTCAGGACCGGTAGGGATGGGTTGGAGAACCGGTGGGGCGGGTAAAGGGATGGGCCCTCCGCCCCACTGCCAGGCCCTTGCCCCCAGCCCCCAGCCCCCAGCCCCCAGCCCGGCACCAGTCCCCACCTCCCGAAAACAGGAGTTGCAGCCCGAGCGTCCGCGCTGCGGGCGGGGAGGGGGGCGCGCATGCGCGTGGACGCACAGACGCGCCGACCGGACCCGCCCGGAGCGTGTGAAAGCTGGGCGGGGCCTAGTGCTCGCGGACCAGCTCCTGGAGGAGGAACGCGGCCTGGGGTCTGGGACGCCGCTGCTGCCGCCGCCGCTTGCTGCGCCGCCGAGCGGGTGAGGGGGCGCTTGGTGGGGGCGCGCAGGTCGGGAGCCGGCGGGTGAAGCCTGGGCTGCGCTCGCGGGTAGCGGTGCGTAGGTGAGGCCCGGGCCTCGCGACGTTAGGACCATGAGGTGGGTCGGGGGCCACCGCGTGGATCGTGGTGCCCACTTCTCCTTCCGCTCATAGTAATAGGGGCGCCTTTCGTTGCCGCTTATATCGGGGGGGCGGTAGCGGTAGCGGATACCTACGCCCCAGGAGGTGGGAGGGCACCGGACGGCTAGGGAGCAAGTCCGACTGGCCCTCAGGCCATGGCCTGTTCCAGGAGGCGGGTGCGGTGCTGTCAGGGGCGGGGGGGGCGGCGGCGGCGGCGGCGGCAGCGGGGAGAGGGGTCTACCCTTGGGAGCCTGTCAATTTGCTCCCATCTCTCCTGCGTCCTGTCCGGGGGCAGCTTTTGCTGTCCAGATTTGCAGGGCCTACGTTGCAGGTCATTTCTGCCCCTGGGAGATGAGGAGGTGCTGTCAGGGTGGGGGGCGGTGGCAGCCACAGCGGGAAATGGGAGCAAATTCCCGCTCTAGCATAGGCAGCCCCAATCCTGCCACTGTGCTGCTGCTGCTGCTGCTGCTGCTGCTGAGCCCCCCCCCCCCGCACCGACCACACCTGCCTACCTCCCAGGAGCAGGCTGACAGGGAGAGATTCTTTCCAGGAAGCCAGGGCAGCAGAGGCTGCCCCCCCCCCCCGGGCCAGGCAGAGGGGGAGTTGGGAGGAAGTTGATGGCTCTCCCAGGGCAGCTCCCTCCCGCCTCTGCCTCTGGCTGCCTGCTGTCCATTCTGGGCGGGCTGCCCCTCCCTGCCGGCAGCACCATCAAACCACCCAAGGCCCACTGGCGAGTGTTGTGCACCCTGGTACCACCTGCCCCATCAGCTGAGACGAGGCACTGGGTGGTGGGGTAGAAGTGGGGGGGAGTAGGGGTGGGGGCCAGGCGCCCGGGCGAGAATTGGAACTGCGTCCAACCCCGCCCGGGCCCAGGAGCTGGGACACAGGGCTGTGTGCCAGCACTCTGCCCGGGATCCCTGGCTGGTGGCTGTCGCCATGGTGATGGAGCTCAGACCATCCTGCCCCCGCTGGTGAGGGGTGAGGGGGTCAGATGGGGGTAAGGTTGCACTCCGGGTGAGGGAGGATCCCGCGGTGAGTGGGCACAGGCTGAGGGGTGAGGAATCGCTGGGAGTGGAATTGACCCGGCTGAGGGGTGAGGGGGACCATCTGTGGGATGTTGGGGGTCCTGCAGTGAGGCATGAGGGGTGAGCTTGTGGCGTGGGGGCCATAGGTTACTAGCGTGGTGGAGTGTCGGGGCGGGTACCTCGGTGTGAGAGGAAGTCCATTTGGGGGTCCTGTGGGAGACTTGGGGGCTTGGCTGTAGGTGGGGGGGCATTCACAGGGTTTGGGAGGGAAGGCGAGCAGGGGGAGTGGGGCTAGGGGGTGTGCCTGGCCTGAGCTGTTCGAGGGTTTTGGTTGTGTCAGGACCGGTAGGTGATGGGATGGGGGTGTTAAGGATGGAGACCCGGTGGGGCGGGTATAGGGATGGGCCCTCCGCCCCACTGCCAGGCCCTTTGCACCCCAGCCCCCAGCCCCCCAGCCCGGCACCAGTCCCCACCTCCCGAAGAACAGGAGTTGCAGCCCGAGCGTCCGCGCTGCGGGCGGGAGGAGGAGGGGCGCGCATGCGCGTGGACGCACAGACGCACCGACCTGACCCTGCCGGAGCGTGTGAAAGCTGGGCGGGAGCCTAGTGCTCGCGGACCAGTCCTGGAGGAGGAACGCGGCCTGGGGTCTGGGCCGCCGCTTGCTGCCGCTCCGTTTGCTGCAGCCTCCCCTGCCGCCGCCGAGCGGGTGAGGGGGCGCTTGGTGGGGGCGCGCAGGTCGGGAGCCGCGGGTGAAGCTGGGTGCGCGCGCGGGTAGCGGGCGTAGGTGAGGCCGGGCCTCGCGACCGTTAGGACCCTGAGGTGGGACAGAGCTGAATTAAGTGAATACCTGTAAAAAATTGAAAGTGAACACCACTTTCCTTTGTAGATCTGAGAATGTGATTTATGTTTTGAGATAGTCAGTTACATGTGTCAGTCTGTGGTCTACAGCTTAATGTCCCGTCATGCGTGATGTACATATATGATTTTCAAATTCTTCTTAATTAAATGTTATTACAGAACCTTGAATATGTTCCATGTGGTATCCAGAAGCAATTTGGGGTTGTTTTTTAATATCTTTTCTAAATTAATTGAGAATTTTTTAGAGGAGTTTCAGGTTCACAGCAGAGTGAGCAGAAAATACAGATTTCACACATAACCCCTCTCCACCACATATATATACTCCCCTACCTCAACAT
>NC_045721.1:29410095-29468040 GCF_009834535.1 Camelus ferus
CGCGGCCGAGGGGTTGGGGAGGTTTGGGGCCGCCCTCCACGCAGCTGCCTGATGTCACAGGTGTTCCCTGGTAGGGGGAAATCCGCTAATTACCTGATCTGTGCAGGGGGAGGCACTAGATGCTACCTGCATTTCCAGCCAAACCCCCGCCTTTCCCCGGCAGCCCGCACTAGGAAACACTAGGAGAAGACACGCGTAGGGCTCCAAGGAGTTCCAAGGCGCTGCAGACTGAGAACGGAACCTCGCCACACTCAGAAGTCCGGAACGAGGCCGAGTGGGTTGGTGAAATTTGGGACCGACCTTCACGAAGCTGCCTGGTGTCACAGGTGTTCCCTGGCAGGGGGATTTCCGCTAATTTTCTGATCTGTGCAGGGGGAGGCACTAGATGCTACCTGCATTTCCAGCCCAACCCCCGCCGTTCCTCGGCAACCCGCACTAGGAGACACTCGGGGAAGACACGCGGAGTGCTCCTAGGAGATCCCAGTCGCCACACACAGAGGATTGAACCTCCCCACAATGAGAATTCCAGAACGCGGCCAGTGTGTGGGGGAGGTTTGGGGCCGCCATCCATGCAGGAGCATGGTGTCACAGGTGTTCCCTGGCAGGAGGAAGTCCGCTAATTACCCTTATCTGTGCAGGAGGAGGCACTACATTCTACCTGCATTTCCAGCCCAACCCCCGCTTTCCCTGGCAGCCCAGCCCGCAATACGCTAACACTCGGGGAAGACACTCGGAGGGCTCCTAGGAGATCCCAGGCGCTGCAGACAGAGGACGGAACCTCCTCACACTCAGGAATTCCGGAAGGCTTCTGGGTGGTTTGGGAGGTTTGGGGCCGCCCACCACGCAGCTGTCTGTTGTCACTGGTGTTCCTTGGCCGGGGGAATTGCCGCTAATTTCTCTATGTCCAGGGGGAGTCACTAGATGCTACCTGCATTTCCAGCCTAACCCCCGCCTTTCCCGGGAAGCCCGCACTAGGAGACACTCGGGGAAGACACGCGGAGGGCTCCTAGGAGATCCCAGGCGCTGCAGACAAGGGACGGAAACTCGCCACACTCAGAATTCAGGAACGCGGCCGAGTTGGTGGGGAGGTTTGGGGCCTCCCTCCACGCAGCTTCCTGGTTTCACAGGTGTTCCCTGGCAGGGGGAATTCCGCTAAATACCTTATCTGTCCAGGGGAAGGCACTAGATGCTACCTGCATTTCCAGCACAACCCCCGACTTTCCCCGGCAGCCCGCACTAGGAGACACTCGGGGAAGACACTCGGAGGACTCCTAGGAGATCCCCGGCGCTGCAGACAGAGGACGGAACCTCGCCACACTCAGAATTCCGGAATGCGGCCGAGTAGGTGGGGGAGGTTTGGGTCCGCCCTCCACGTAGCTGCCTGGTGTAACAGTTGTTCGCTGGGAGGAAGAAGTCCGCTAATTACCTGATCTGTGCAGGGGGAGGCACTAGAAACTACCTGAATTTCCAGCCCAACCCCCGCCTTTCCCCGGCAGCCCACACTAGGAGAAACTCGGAGAAGACACGCGGATGTCTCCTAGGAGATCCCAGGCGCTGCAGACAGAGGACGGAACCTTGGCACACTCAGAATTCAGGAACGCGGCCGAGTAGTTGGGGGAGGTTTCGGGTCACCCTCCTCGCAGCTGCTTGTTGTCACAGGTGTTCCCTGGCAGGGGGAAGACCGCTAATTACCCTCATCTGTCCAGGGGAGTCACTAGATGCTACCTGTGTTTCCAGGACCACCCCCGCCTTTTCCCGGCAGCCCGCATAATAGTCACTCAGGGAAGACACGCGGAGGGCTCCTACGAGATCCCAGGTGCCGCAACAGAGGACTGAATCTCTCCACAATGATTATTCCAGAACACGGCCAAGTGGGTGTGGGACGTTTGAGGCCGCCCTCCATGCAGCTGCATGGTGTCACAGCTGTTACCTTGCAGGAGGATTTCCGGTAATTACCTGCTCTGTGCAGGGGAGGCACTAGATGCTACCTGCATTTCCAGCCCAACCCCAGCCTTTCCCAGGCAGCCCGCACTAAGAGACACTTTGGGAAGACACTAAGAGGGCTCCTAGTAGATCCCAGGCGCTGCAGACAGAGGACGGAACCTAGCCACACTCAGAATTCCGGAACGCGGCCGAGTGGGTTGGGGAGGTTTGGGGCCGCCCTCCACGCAGCTGCCTGGTGTCACAGGTGTTCCCTGGTAGGGGGAAATCCGCTAATTACCTGATCTGTGCAGGGGGAGGCACTAGATGCTACCTGCATTTCCAGCCAAACCCCCGCCTTTCCCCGGCAGCCCGCACTAGGAAACACTAGGAGAAGACACGCGGAGGGCTCCAAGGAGTTCCAAGGCGCTGCAGACACAGAACGGAACCTCGCCACACTCAGAAGTCCGGAACGAGGCCGAGTGGGTTGGTGAAATTTGGGACCGACCTTCACGAAGCTGCCTGGTGTCACAGGTGTTCCCTGGCAGGGGGATTTCCGCTAATTTTCTGATCTGTGCAGGGGAGGCACTAGATGCTACCTGCATTTCCAGCACAACCCCCGCCGTTCCTCGGCAACCCGCACTAGGAGACACTCGGGGAAGACACGCGGAGGGCTCATACGAGATCCCAGGCGCCGCAACAGAGGACTGAATCTCCCCACAGTGATTATTCCAGAACACGGCCTAGTGGGTCGGGGAGGCTTGGGTCCGCCCTCCATGCAGCTGCATGGTGTCACAGCTGTTACCCTTGCAGGAGGAATTCCGGTAATTACCTGATCTGTGCAGGGGGAGGCACTAGATGCTACTGCATTTCCAGCCCAACCCCCGACTTTCCCAGGCAGCCAGCACTAAGAGAAACTTGGGGAAGACACGCGGATGGTTCCTATGTGATCCCAGGCGCTGCAGACAGAGGACGGAACTTCGCCACACTCAGAATTCCGGAACGCACCCGAGTGGGTGGGGGAGGTTTAGGGTCGCCCTCCTCGCAGCTGCCTGGTGTCACAGGTGTTCCCTGGCAGGGGGAATTCCGCTAATTACCTGATCTGTGCAGGGGGAGGCACTAGATGCTACCTGCATTTCCAGCCCAACCCCCGCAATTCCCCGGCAGCCCACACAGGGAGACACTCAGGGAAGACAAGCGGAGTGCTCCTGGGAGATCCAGTCGCCACACACAGAGGATTGAACCTCCCCACAATGAGAATTCCAGAACGCGGCCAGTGTGTGGGGGAGGTTTGGGGCCGCCATCCATGCAGGAGCATGGTGTCACAGGTGTTCCCTGGCAGGAGGAAGTCCGCTAATTACCTTATCTGTGCAGGGGGAGGCACTAGATTCTACCTGCATTTCCAGCCCAACCCCCGCCTTTCCCTGGCAGCCCGCAATACGAGACACTCGGGGAAGACACTCGGAGGGCTCCTAGGAGATCCCAGGCGCTGCAGACAGAGGACGGAACCTCGTCACACTCAGAATTCCGGAACGCGTCTGAGTGGGTGTTGGAGGTTTGGGGCCACCCTCCACGCAGCTGCATGGACTCACAGGTGTTCCCTGGCAGGAGAAAGTCCGCTAAATACCTGTTTTGTGCAGGGGGAGACAGTAGATGCTACCTGCATTTCGAGCCCAAACCCCGCCTTTCCCCGGCAGCCCGCACTAGGAGACACTCGGGGAAGACACGCGGAGGGCTCCTAGGAGATCCCAGGCGCTGAGTCAGGGGACGGAAACTCGCCACACTCAGAATTCCGGAACGCGGCCGAGTAGGTGGGGGAGGTTTGGGTCCGCCCTCCACGTAGCTGCCTGGTGTAACAGTTGTTCGCTGGGAGGAAGAAGTCCGCTAATTACCTGATCTGTGCAGGGGGAGGCACTAGAAACTACCTGAATTTCCAGCCCAACCCCCGCCTTTCCCCGGCAGCCCACACTAGGAGAGACTCGGAGAAGACACGCGGATGTCTCCTAGGAGATCCCAGGCGCTGCAGACAGAGGACGGAAACTTGGCACACTCAGAATTCAGGAACGCGGCCGAGTAGTTGGGGGAGGTTTCGGGTCACCCTCCTCGCAGCTGCTTGTTGTCACAGGTGTTCCCTGGCAGGGGGAATTCCGCTAATTACCTGATCTGTGCAGGGGGAGGCACTAGATGCTACCTGCATTTCCAGCCCAACCCCCGCCGTTCCCAGGCAGCACACACAGGGAGACACTCAGGGAAGACAAGCGGAGTGCTCCTAGGAGATCCCAGTCGCCACACACAGAGGATTGAACCTCCCCACATTGAGAATTCCAGAACGCGGTCAGTG
This sequence comes from Camelus ferus, assembly GCF_009834535.1. Taxonomy (NCBI): domain Eukaryota; kingdom Metazoa; phylum Chordata; class Mammalia; order Artiodactyla; family Camelidae; genus Camelus; species Camelus ferus. The sequence goes on from NC_045721.1 coordinate 29,414,357, forward strand.
TGTGGGGGAGGTTTGGGGCCGCCATCCATGAAGGAGCATGGATTCACAGGTGTTCCCTGGCAGGAGGAAGTCCGCTAATTACCTTATCTGTGCAGGGGGAGGCACTAGATTCTACCTGCATTTCCATCCCAACCCCTGCCTTTCCCAGGCAGCCCGCACTAGTAGAAACTCGGGGAAGACACGTGGAGGGCTCCTAGGAGATCCAAGGCGCTGCAGACAGAGGACGGAACCTCGCCTCTCTCAAATTCCGGAACGCGTCTGAGTGGGTGTTGGAGGATTGGGGCCACCCTCCACGCAGCTGCATGGTCTCACAGGTGTTCCCTGGCAGGAGAAAGTTCGCTAAATACCTGTTTTGTGCAGGGGGAGGCAGTAGATGCTACCTGCATTTCCATCCCAAACCCCGATTTCCCCGGAAGACTGTACTACGAGATACTCGGGGAAGACACTCTTAAGGCTCCTCGGAGATACCAGGCGCTGCAGACAGAGGACGGAACCTCGCCACACTCAGAATTCCGGAACGCGGCCGAGTGGGTTGGGGAGGTTTGGGGCCGCCCTCCACGCAGCGGCCTGCTGTCCCTGCTGTTCCCTGGCTGTGTGAAGTCCGCTAATTACCTGATCTGTCCAGGGGGAGACACTAGATGCTACCTGCATTTCGAGCCCAACCCCCGCCTTTCCCCGGCAGCCCGCACTAGGAGACACTCGGGGAAGACACGCGGAAGGCTCCTAGGAGATCCCAGGCGCTGAGTCAGGGGACAGAAACTCGCCACACTCAAAATTCTGGAACGCGGCCGAGTAGGTGGGGGAGGTTTGGGTCCGCCCTCCACGTAGCTGCCTGGTGTAACATTTGTTCGCTGGGAGGAAGAAGTCCGCTAAATACCTGATCTGTCCAGGGGGAGGCACTAGAAGCTACCTGAATTTCCAGCCCAACCCCCGCCTTTCCCCGGCAGCCCACACGAGGAGAAACTCCGAGAAGACACGCGGATGTCTCCTAGGAGATCCCAGGCGCTGCAGACAGAGGACGGAACCTTGCCACACTCAGAATTCAGGAACTCGGCCGAGTAGTTGGGGGAGGATTCGGGCGACCCTCCTCGCAGCTGCGTGTTGTCACAAGTGTTCCCTGGCAGGGGGAAGACCGCTAATTACCTCATCTGTCCAGGGGGAGTCACTAGATGCTACCTGTGTTTCCAGCCCAACCCCCGCCTTTCCCTGGCAGCCCGCAATACGAGACACTCGGGGAAGACACTCGGAGGGCTCCTAGGAGATCCCAGGCGCTGCAGACAGAGGACGGAACCTCGTCACACTCAGAATTCCGGAAGGCTTCTGTGTGGTTTGGGGAGGTTTGGGGCCGCCCATCACGCAGCTGTCTGTTGTCACTGGTGTTCCTTGGCAGGGGGAATTCCGCTAATTATCTCATATGTCCAGGGGTAGTCACTAGATGCTACCTGCATTTCCAGCCTAACCCCCGCCTTTCCCGGGAAGCCCGCACTAGGAGACACTCGGGGAAGACACGCGGAGGGCTCCTAGGAGATCCCAGGCGCTGCAGACAAGGGACGGAAACTCGCCACACTCAGAATTCCGGAACGCGGCCGAGTTGGTGGGGGAGGTTTGGGGCCTCCCTCCACGCAGCTTCCTGGTTTCACAGGTGTTCCCTGGCAGGGGGAATTCCGCTAAATACCTTATCTGTCCAGGGGAAGGCACTAGATGCTACCTGCATTTCCAGCACAACCCCCGACATTCCCCGGCAGCCCGCACTAGGAGACACTCGGGGAAGACACTCGGAGGACTCCTAGGAGATCCCAGGCGCTGCAGACAGAGGACGGAACCTTGCCACACTCAGAATTCAGGAACGCGGCCGAGTAGGTGGGGGAGATTTCGGGCCACCCTCCTCGCAGCTGCTTGTTGTCACAGGTGTTCCCTGGCAGGGGGAAGACCGCTAATTACCTCATCTGTCCAGGGGGAGTCACTCGATGCTACCTGTGTTTCCAGGACCACCCCCGCCTTTTCCCGGCAGCCCGCATAATAGTCACTCGGGAAAGACACGCGGAGGGCTCCTACGAGATCCCAGGCGCCGCAACAGAGGAATGAATCTCTCCACAATGATTATTCCAGAACACGGCCAAGTGGGTGTGGGAGGTTAGAGGCCGCCATCCATGCAGCTGCATGGTGTCACAGCTGTTACCTTGCAGGAGGATTTCCGGTAATTACCTGCTCTGTGCAGGGGGAGGCACTAGATGCTACCTGCATTTCCAGCCCAAACCCCGCCTTTCCCAGGCAGCCCGCACTAAGATACACTTTGGGAAGACACTAAGAGGGCTCCTAGTAGATCCCAGGCGCTGCAGACAGAGGACGGAACCTCGCCACACTCAGAATTCCGGAACGCGGCCGAGTGGGTTGGGGAGGTTTGGGGCCGCCCTCCACGCAGCTGCCTGATGTCACAGGTGTTCCCTGGTAGGGGGAAATCCGCTAATTACCTGATCTGTGCAGGGGGAGGCACTAGATGCTACCTGCATTTCCAGCCAAACCCCCGCCTTTCCCCGGCAGCCCGCACTAGGAAACACTAGGAGAAGACACGCGGAGGGCTCCAAGGAGTTCCAAGGCGCTGCAGACTGAGAACGGAACCTCGCCACACTCAGAAGTCCGGAACGAGGCCGAGTGGGTTGGTGAAATTTGGGACCAACCTTCACGAAGCTGCCTGGTGTCACAGGTGTTCCCTGGCAGGGGGATTTCCGCTAATTTTCTGATCTGTGCAGGGGGAGGCACTAGATGCTACCTGCATTTCCAGCCCAACCCCCGCCGTTCCTCGGCAACCCGCACTAGGAGACACTCGGGGAAGACACGCGGAGGGCTCATACGAGATCCCAGGCGCCGCAACAGAGGACTGAATCTCCCCACAATGATTATTCCAGAACACGGCCTAGTGGGTGGGGGAGGTTTGGGTCCGCCCTCCATGCAGCTGCATGGTGTCACAGCTGTTACCTTGCAGGAGGAATTCCGGTAATTACCTGATCTGTGCAGGGGGAGGCACTAGATGCTACCTGCATTTCCAGCCCAACCCCCGACTTTCCCAGGCAGCCAGCACTAAGAGAAACTTGGGGAAGACACGCGGATGGTTCCTATGTGATCCCAGGCGCTGCAGACAGAGGACGGAACCTCGCCACACTCAGAATTCCGGAACGCACCCGAGTGGGTGGGGGAGGTTTAGGGTCGCCCTCCTCGCAGCTGCCTGGTGTCACAGGTGTTCCCTGGCAGGGGGAATTCCGCTAATTACCTGATCTGTGCAGGGGGAGGCACTAGATGCTACCTGCATTTCCAGCGCAACCCCCACCGTTCCCCGGCAGCCCACACAGGGAGACACTCAGGGAAGACAAGCGGAGTGCTCCTAGGAGATCCCAGTCGCCACACACAGAGGATTGAACCTCCCCACAATGAGAATTCCAGAACGCGGCCAGTGTGTGGGGGAGGTTTGGGGCCGCCATCCATGCAGGAGCATGGTGTCACAGGTGTTCCCTGGCAGGAGGAAGTCCGCTAATTACCTTATCTGTGCAGGAGGAGGCACTAGATTCTACCTGCATTTCCAGCCCAACCCCCGCCTTTCCCTGGCAGCCCGCAATACGAGACACTCGGGGAAGACACTCGGAGGGCTCCTAGGAGATCCCAGGCGCTGCAGACAGAGGACGGAACCTCGTCACACTCAGAATTCCGGAAGGCTTCTGGGTGGTTTGGGGAGGTTTGGGGCCGCCCACCACGCAGCTGTCTGTTGTCACTGGTGTTCCCTGGCAGGGGGAATTCCGCTAATTTTCTCATATGTCCAGGGGGAGTCACTAGATGCTACCTGCATTTCCAGCCTAACCCCCGCCTTTCCCGGGAAGCCCGCACTAGGAGACACTCGGGGAAGACACGCGGAGGGCTCCTAGGAGATCCCAGGCGCTGCAGACAAGGGACGGAAACTCGCCACACTCAGAATTCCGGAACGCGGCCGAGTTGGTGGGGGAGGTTTGGGGCCTCCCTCCACGCAGCTTCCTGGTTTCACAGGTGTTCCCTGGCAGGGGGAATTCCGCTAAATACCTTATCTGTCCAGGGGAAGGCACTAGATGCTACCTGCATTTCCAGCACAACCCCCGACATTCCCCGGCAGCCCGCACTAGGAGACACTCGGGGAAGACACTCGGAGGACTCCTAGGAGATCCCAGGCGCTGCAGACAGAGGACGGAACCTCGCCACACTCAGAATTCCGGAATGCGGCCGAGTGGGTTGGGGAGGTTTGGGGCCGCCCTCCACGCAGCGGCCTGCTGTCACTGCTGTTCCCTGGCTGGGTGAAGTCCGCTAATTACCTGATCTGTCCAGGGGGAGGCACTAGATGCTACCTGCATTTCGAGCCCAAACCCCGCCTTTCCCCGGCAGCCCGCACTAGGAGACACTCGGGGAAGACACGCGGAGGGCTCCTAGGAGATCCCAGGCGCTGAGTCAGGGGACGGAAACTCGCCACACTCAGAATTCCGGAACGCGGCCGAGTAGGTGGGGGAGGTTTGGGTCCGCCCTCCACGTAGCTGCCTGGTGTAACAGTTGTTCGCTGGGAGGAAGAAGTCCGCTAATTACCTGATCTGTGCAGGGGGAGGCACTAGAAACTACCTGAATTTCCAGCCCAACCCCCGCCTTTCCCCGGCAGCCCACACTAGGAGAAACTCGGAGAAGACACGCGGATGTCTCCTAGGAGATCCCAGGCGCTGCAGACAGAGGACGGAACCTTGGCACACTCAGAATTCAGGAACGCGGCCGAGTAGTTGGGGGAGGTTTCGGGTCACCCTCCTCGCAGCTGCTTGTTGTCACAGGTGTTCCCTGGCAGGGGGAAGACCGCTAATTACCTCATCTGTCCAGGGGGATTCACTAGATGCTACCTGTGTTTCCAGGACCACCCCCGCCTTTTCCCGGCAGCCCGCATAATAGTCACTCGGGGAAGACACGCGGAGGGCTCCTACGAGATCCCAGGTTCCGCAACAGAGGACTGAATCTCTCCACAATGATTATTCCAGAACACGGCCAAGTGGGTGTGGGAGGTTTGAGGCCGCCCTCCATGCAGCTGCATGGTGTCACAGCTGTTACCTTGCACGAGGATTTCCGGTAATTACCTGCTCTGTGCAGGGGGAGGCACTAGATGCTACCTGCATTTCCAGCCCAACCCCAGCCTTTCCCATGCAGCCCGCACTAAGAGACACTTTGGGAAGACACTAAGAGGGCTCCTAGTAGATCCCAGGCGCTGCAGACAGAGGACGGAACCTAGCCACACTCAGAATTCCGGAACGCGGCCGAGTGGGTTGGGGAGGTTTGGGGCCGCCCTCCACGCAGCTGCCTGGTGTCACAGGTGTTCCCTGGTAGGGGGAAATCCGCTAATTACCTGATCTGTGCAGGGGGAGGCACTAGATGCTACCTGCATTTCCAGCCAAACCCCCGCCTTTCCCCGGCAGCCCGCACTAGGAAACACTAGGAGAAGACACGCGGAGGGCTCCAAGGAGTTCCAAGGCGCTGCAGACACAGAACGGAAACTCGCCACACTCAGAAGTCCGGAACGAGGCCGAGTGGGTTGGTGAAATTTGGGACCGACCTTCACGAAGCTGACGGGTGTCACAGGTGTTCCCTGGCAGGGGGATTTCCGCTAATTTTCTGATCTGTGCAGGGGGAGGCACTAGATGCAACCTGCATTTCCAGCACAATCCCCGCCGTTCCTCGGCAACCCGCACTAGGAGACACTCGGGGAAGACACGCGGAGGGCTCATACGAGATCCCAGGCGCCGCAACAGAGGACTGAATCTCCCCACAATGATTATTCCAGAACACGGCCTAGTGGGTCGGGGAGGCTTGGGTCCGCCCTCCATGCAGCTGCATGGTGTCACAGCTGTTACCTTGCAGGAGGAATTCCGGTAATTACCTGATCTGTGCAGGGGGAGGCACTAGATGCTACCTGCATTTCCAGCCCAACCCCCGACTTTCCCAGGAAGCCAGCACTAAGAGAAACTTGGGGAAGACACGCGGATGGTTCCTATGTGATCCCAGGCGCTGCAGACAGAGGACGGAACTTCGCCACACTCAGAATTCCGGAACGCACCCGAGTGGGTGGGGGAGGTTTAGGGTCGCCCTCCTCGCAGCTGCCTGGTGTCACAGGTGTTCCCTGGCAGGGGGAATTCCGCTAATTACCTGATCTGTGCAGGGGGAGGCACTAGATGCTACCTGCATTTCCAGCCCAACCCCCGCAATTCCCCGGCAGCCCACACAGGGAGACACTCAGGGAAGACAAGCGGAGTGCTCCTAGGAGATCCCAGTCGCCACACACAGAGGATTGAACCTCCCCACAATGAGAATTCCAGAACGCGGCCAGTGTGTGGGGGAGGTTTAGGGTCGCCCTCCTCGCAGCTGCCTGGTGTCACAGGTGTTCCCTGGCAGGGGGAATTCCGCTAATTACCTGATCTGTGCAGGGGGAGGCACTAGATGCTACCTGCATTTCCAGCCCAACCCCCGCAATTCCCCGGCAGCCCGCACTAGGAGACACTCGGGGAAGACACTCGGAGGACTCCTAGGAGATCCCAGGCGCTGCAGACAGAGGACGGAACCTCGCCACACTCAGAATTCAGGAACGCGGCCGAGTGGGAGTGGGAGGTTTGGGGCAGCGCTACACGAAGCTGCCTGGTGTCACGGGTGTACCCTAGCAGGGGGAAGTCCGCTAATTACCTGATCTGTGCAGGGGGAGGCACTAGATGCTACCTGCATTTCCAGCCAAACCCCCGCCTTTCCCCGGCAGCCCAGAGTAGGAGACACTCGGGGAAGACACGCGGAGGGCTCCTAGGAGATCACAGGCGCTGAGTCAGGGGACGGAAACTCACCACACTCAGAATTCCGGAACGCGGCCGAGTAGGTGGGGGAGGTTTGGGTCCGCCCTCCACGTAGCTGCCTGGTGTAACAGTTGTTCGCTGGGAGGAAGAATTCCGCTAATAACCTGATCTGTGCAGGGGGAGGCACTAGAAGCTACCTGAATTTCCAGCCCAACCCCCGCCTTTCCCCGGCAGCCCTCACTAGGAGAAACTCGGAGAAGACACGCGGATGTCTCCTAGGAGATCCCAGGCGCTGCAGACAGAGGACGGAACCTCGCCACACTCAGAATTCCGGAACGAGGCCGAGTGGGTGGGGGAGGTTTGGGGCCACCCTCCACGCAGCTGCATGGTCTCACAGGTGTTCCCTGGCAAGAGGAATTCCGCTAATTACCTGTTTTGTGCAGGGGGAGGCAGTAGATGCTACCTGCATTTCCATCCCAACCCCCGAATTCCCCGGAAGACTGCACTACGAGACACTCGGGGAAGACACTGTTAAGGCTCCTAGGAGATCCCAAGCGCTGCAGACAGAGGACGGAACCTCGCCACACTCAGAATTCCGGAACGAAGCCGAGTGGGTTGGGGAGGTTTGGGGCCGCCCTCCACGCAGCGGCCTGCTGTCACTGCTGTTCCCTGGCTGGGTGAAGTCCGTTAATTACCTGATCTGTCCAGGGGGAGGCACTAGATGCTACCTGCATTTCGAGCCCAAACCCCGCCTTTCCCCGGCAGCCCGCACTAGGAGACACTCGGGGAAGACACGCGGAGGGCTCCTAGGAGATCCCAGGCACTGAGTCAGGGGACGGAAACTCGCCACACTCAGAATTCCGGAACGCGGCCGAATGGGTGGGGGAGGCTTGGGGCCGCCCTCCACGCAGGTGCCTGGTGTCACAGTAGTTCGCTGGGAAGAGTAAGTCCGCTTATTACCTGATCTGTGCAGGGGGAGGCACTAGATGCTACCTGCATTTCCATCCAACCCCCCGATTTCCACGGCAGCCTGCACTACGAGTCATTCGGGGAAGACACTCTTAAGGCTCCTTGGAGATCCCAGGCGCTGCAGAAAGAGGACGGAACCTCCCCTCCCTCAGAATTCTGGAACGCATCCGAGTTGATTGGGAAGGTTTGGGGCCGCCCTCCACGCAGATGCCTGGTGTCACAGGTGTTCAATGGCAGGAGGAAGTCCGCTAATTACCTGATCTGTGCAGGAGGAGGCACTAGATGCTACCTGCATTTCTAGCCCAACCCCCGCCTTTCCCCGGCAGCCCGCACTAGGAAACACTCGCGGAAGACACGCGGAGATCTCCTAGGGGATCCCAGGCGCTGCAGACAGAGTACGGAAATTCGCCACTCTCAGAAATCCGGAACGCGGCCGAGTGGTTTGGGGAGGTTTGAGGCCGACCCCCACGCAGCTGCCTGGTGTCACAGGTGTACACTGGCAGGAGGAAGTCCGCTAATTACCTGATCTGTGCCGGGGGAGGCACTAGATGCTACCTGCATTTCCATCCCAACCCCCGAATTCCCCGGCAGCCTACACTAGGAGACACTCGGGGAAGATACGCGGAGGGCTCCTAGGAGATCCCAGGCGCTGCATACAGGGGACGGAGACTCGCCACACTCAGAATTCCGGAACGCGGCCGAATGGGTGGGGGAGGTTTGGGGCCGCCCTCCACGCAGCTGCCTGGTGTCACAGTTGTTCGCTGGGAGGAGGAATTCCGCTAATTTCCTGATCTGTGCAGTGGGAGGCACTAGATGCTACCTGCATTTCCATCCCAACCCCCGATTTCCCCGGCAGCCTGTACTACGAGACACTCGGGGAAGACACGTGGAGGGCTCCTAGGAGATCCCAGGCGCTGCAGACAGAGGACGGAACCTCCCCTCTCTCAGAATTCCGGAACGCAGCCGAGTGGGTTTGGAAGTTTTGGGGCCGACTTCCACGCAGTTGCCTGGTGTCACAATTGTTCGCTGGGAGGAGGAAGTCTGATAATTACCTGATCAGTGCCGGAGGAGGCACTAGATGCTACTTGCATTTCCATTCCAACCCCCGATTTCCCCGGCAGCCTGCACTACGAGACACTCGGGGAAGACACGCGGAGGGCTCCTAGGAGATCCCAGGCGCTGCAGACAGGGGACGGAAACTCGCTACACTCAGGATTCCGGAACGCGGCCGAATGGGTGGGGGAGTTTTGGGGCCGCAATCCACGCAGCTGCCTGCTGTCACAGTTGTTCGCTGGGAGGAGGAATTCCGCTAAATACCTGATCTGTGCCGGGGGAGGCAATAGATGCTACCTGTGTTTCCAGCCCAACCCCCGCATTTACCCGGAAGCCAGCACTAGGAGACACTCGGGGAAGACACGCGGAGGGCTAGTAGGAGATCCCAGGCGCTGCAGACAGAGGACGGAACCTCCCCACTCTCAGAATTCCGGAACGCGGCCGAGTTGGTTGGGAAGGTTTGGAGCCGCCCTCCACGCAGCTGCATGGTGTCACATGTTTTCACTGGCAGGAGTAAGTCCGCTAATTTCCTGATCTGTTCCAGGGGGAGGCACTAGATGCTACATGCATTTCCAGGTCAAACCCCTCCTTTCCCCGGCAGCCTGCACTAGGAGATACTCGCGGAAGACACGCGGAGGGTTCCTAGGTGATCCCAGGCGCTGCCGACAGAGGACGGAACCTCGCCACACTCAGAATTCTGGAACGCGGCCGAGTGGTTTGGGAATGTTTGGGGCCGCACCCCACGCAGCTGCCTGGTTTCACTGGTGTTCCCTGGCATGGGGAATTCCGCTAATTACCTGATCAGCCCAGGGGGAGGCACTAGATGCTACCTGCATTTCCATCCCAACCCCCGATTTCCCCGTCAGCCTGCACTACGAGACACTCGGGCAAGATACGCGGAGGGCTCCTAGGAGATCCCAGGCGCTGCAGACTGAGGACGGAACCTCCCCTCTCTCAGAATTCCGGAACGCGGCCGAATGGTTGCGGGAGGTTTGGGGCCGCCCTCCACGCAGCTGCCTGGTGTCACAGTTGTTCGCTGGGAGAATGAAGTCCGCTAATTTCCTGATCTGTGCAGTGGGAGGCACTAGATGCTACCTGCATTTCCATCCCAACCCCCGATTTCCCCGGCAGCCTGCACTACGAGACATTCGGGAAAGACACTCTTAAGGCTCCTAGGAGATCCCAGGCGCTGCAGACAGAGGACGGAACCTCCCCTCTCTCAGAATTCAGGAACGCAGCCGAGTGGGTTGGGAAGTTTTGGGGCCGCTTTCCACGCAGTTGCCTGGTGTCACAATTGTTCGCTGGGAGTAGGAAGTCTGCTAAATACCTGATCAGTGCCGGGGGAGGCACTAGATGCTACTTGCATTTCCATCCCAACCCCCGATTTCCCCGGCAGCCTGCACTACTAGACACTCGGGGAAGACACTCTTAAGGCTCCTAGGAGATCCCAGGCCCTGCAGACAGAGGACGGAACCTCGCCACACTCAGAATTCAGGAACGCGGCCTAGTGGGTGGGGGAGATTTGGGTCTGCCCACCACGCAGCTTCTTGTTGTCACCAGTGTTCCCTGGCAGGGGGAAAACCGCTAAATAGATCATCGGTCCAGGGAGAGGCACTAGATGCTACCTGCATTTCCATCCCAACCCCCGAATTCCCCGGCAGCCTACACTACGAGACACTCGGGGAAGACACACGGAGGGCTCCTAGGAGATCCCAGGCGCTGCAGACAGAGGACGGAAACTCGCCACACTCAGAATTCCGGAACGCGGCCGAGTGGGTGGGGGAGTTTTGGGGCCGCACTCCACGCAGCTGCCTGCTGTCACAGTTGTTCGCTAGGAGGAGGAATTCCGCTAAATACCTGATCTGTGCCGGGGGAGTCAATAGATGCTACCTGTTTCCAGCCCAACCCCCGCATTTACCCGGAAGCCCGCAGTAGGAGACACTCGCGGAAGACACGCGGAGGGCTAGTAGGAGATCCCAGGCGCTGCAGACAGAGGACGGAACCTCGCCACACTCAGAATTCCGGAACGCGGCCGAGTGGTTTGGGGAGGTTTGGGGCCGCCCTCCACGCAGCTGCCTGGTGTCACATGTTTTCACTGGCAGGAGTAAGTCCGCTAATTTCCTGATCTGTTCCGGGGGGAGGCACTAGATGCTACATGCATTTCCAGGTCAAACCCCTCCTTTCCCCGGCAGCCTGCACTAGGAGATACTCGCGGAAGACACGCGGAGGGCTCCTAGGTGATCCCAGGCGCTGCAGAAAAAGGACGGAACCTCGCCACACTCAGAATTCCGGAATGCGGCCGAATGTGTCGGGGAGGTTTGGGGCCGTCCCCCACGCAGCTGCCTGGTGTCACAGTTGTTCGCTGGGAGGAGGAATTCCGCTTATTACCTGATCAGTGCCGGGGAGGCACTAGATGCTACCTGCATTTCAATCCCAACCCCCGATTTCCCCGGCAGCCTGCATTACGAGACACTTGGGGAAGACACTCTTAAGGCTCCTAGGATATCCCAGGCGCTGCAGACAGAAGACCGAACCTCCCCTCTCTCAGAATTCCGGAACGCAGCCGAGTGGGTTGGGTATGTTTGGGGCCGCCCCCCACGCAGCTGCCTGGTGTCACAGGTGTTCACTGGCAGGAGGAATTCCGCTAATTACGTGATCTGTGCAGGGGGAGGCACTAGATGCTACCTGCATTTCCATCCCAACCCCCGATTTCCCCGGCAGCCTGCACAACGAGACATTCGGGGAAGACACTCTTAAGGCTCCTAGGAGATCCCAGGCGCTGCAGAAAGAGGACGGAACCTCCCCTCTCTCAGAATTCCGGAACGCACCCGAGTGGGTTTGGAAGTTTTGGGGCCGCCTTCCACGCAGCTGCCTGGTGTCACAATTGTTAGCTGGGAGGAGGAAGTCCGCTAATTACCTGATCAGTGCCGAGGGAGGCACTAGATGCTACCTGCATTTCCATCACAACCCCCTATTTCCCCGGCAGCCTGCACTACGAGACACTCGGGGAAGACATTCTTAGGGCTCCTAGGAGATCCCAGGCGCTGCAGACAGAGGACGGAACCTCGCCACACTCAGAATTCCGGAACGCAGCCGAGTGGTTTGGGGAGGTTTGGGGCCGCCCACCACGCAGCTGCCTGTTGTCACTGGTGTTCCCTGGCAGGGGGAAGTCCGCTAATTACCTGATCTGTCCAGAGGGAGGCACTAGATGCTACCTGCATTTCCAGCCCAACCCCCGCCTTTCCCAGGCAGCCCGCACTAGGATACACTCGGGGAAGACACGCGGAGGGCTCCTAGGAGATCCCAGGCACTGCAGACAAGGGACGGAAACTCGCCACACTCAGAATTCCGGAACGCGTCCGAGTAGTTGGGGGAGGTTTGGGACCGCCCTAGATGAAGCTACCTGGTTTCACAGGTGTTCCCTGGCAGTGTGAAGTCCGCTAATACCTTATCTCTCCAGGGGAAGGCACTAGATTCTACCTGCATTTCCAGCCCAACCCCCGCCTTTCCCAGGCAGCCCGCATAAGAGTCATTCCGGGAAGAAACGCGGAGGGCTCCTAGGAGATCCCAGGATCTGCAGACTGAGGACGGAACCTCGCCACAGTCAGAATTCCGGAACTCGGCCTTGTGGGTGGGGGACGATTGGGGCCACCCTCCACGCAGCTGCATGGTGTCACAGGTGTTCCCTGGGAGGAAGAATTCCGCTAATTACCTGATCTGTGCAGGGGGAGGCACTAAATGCTACCTGCATTTTCAGCACAACCCCCGCGTTTCCCCGGCAGCCCTCACTAGGAGACACTCGGGGAAGACATTCTTAGGGCTCCTAGGAGATCCCAGGCGCTGCAGACAGGACGGTACCTCGCCATACTCAGAATTCCGGAACGCGGTCGAATTGTTTTTGGAGGTTTGGGGCCGCCCCCGACGAGGCTGCCTGGTGTCACAGGTGTTCCCTGGGAGGAAGAAGTCCGCTAATTACCTAATCTGTGCAGGGGGAGGCACTAGATGTTACCTGCATTTCCAGCCCAACCACTGCCTTTCCCCAGTAGCCCGCAACGAGACATTTGGGGGAGGCACGCGGAGGGCTCCTAGGAGATCCCAGGCGCTGCAGACAGATGACGGAACCTCGCCACACTCAGAATTCCGGAACGCGGCCGAGTGGGTGGGGGAAGTTTAGGGTCGCTCTCCACGCAGCTGCCTGGTGTCACAGGTGTTCCCTGGCAGGGGGAAGTCCGCTAATTACCTGATCTGTGCAGGGGGAGGCACTAGATGCTACCTGAATTTCCAGCTCAACCCCCGCATTTCTCCGGCAGCTCGCACTAGGAGACACTCGGGGAAGACACACGGAGGGCTCTTAGGAGATCTCAGGATCTGCAGAGTTAGGACAGAACCTCGCCACACTCAGAATTCCGGAACGCCTACGAGTGGTTTGGGAATGTTTGGGGCCGCCCTCCACGCAGCTGTCTGTTGTCACAGGTGTTCCCTGGCAGGGGGAAGTCCGCTAAATACCTCATCTGTCCCGGGAGAGGCACTAGATGCTACCTGCATTTCCATCCCAACCCCGATTTCCCCGGCAGCCTGCACTACGAACACTCGGGCAAAACACGCGGAGGGCTCCTAGGAGATCCCAGGCGCTGCAGACTGAGGACGGAACCTCCCCTCTCTCAGAATTCCGGAACGCGGCCGAATGGTTGCGGGAGGTTTGGGGCCGCCCTCCACGCAGCTGCCTGGTGTCACAGTTGTTCGCTGGGAGAATGAAGTCCGCTAATTTCCTGATCTGTGCAGTGGGAGGCACTAGATGCTACCTGCATTTCCATCCCAACCCCCGATTTCCCCGGCAGCCTGCACTACGAGACATTCGGGAAAGACACTCTTAAGGCTCCTAGGAGATCCCAGGCGCTGCAGACAGAGGACGGAACCTCCCCTCTCTCAGAATTCAGGATCGCAGCCGAGTTGGTTGGGAAGTTTTGGGGCCGCTTTCCACGCAGTTGCCTGGTGTCACAATTGTTCGCTGGGAGTAGGAATTCTGCTAAATACCTGATCAGTGCCGGGGGAGGCACTAGATGCTACTTGCATTTCCATCCCAACCCCCGATTTCCCCGGCAGCCTGCACTACTAGACACTCGGGGAAGACACTCTTAAGGCTCCTAGGAGATCCCAGGCGCTGCAGACAGAGGACGGAAAATCACCAAACTCAGAATTCCGGAACGCGGCCGAGTGGGTGGGGGAGGTTTGGGGCCGACCTCCACGCAGCTGCATGGTGTCACAGGTGTACCCTGGCAGGAGGAAGTCCGCTAATTACCTGATCTGTGCCGGGGGAGGCACTAGATGCTACCTGCATTTCCATCCCAACCCCCGAATTCCCCGGCAGCCTACACTACGAGACACTCGGGGAAGACACGCGGAGGGCTCCTAGGAGATCCCAGGCGCTGCAGACAGGGGACGGAAACTCGCCACACTCAGAATTCCGGAACGCGGCCGAATGGGTGGGGGAGTTTTGGGGCCGCACTCCACGCAGCTGCCTGCTGTCACAGTTGTTCGCTAGGAGGAGGAATTCCGCTAAATACCTGATCTGTGCCGGGGGAGGCAATAGATGCTACCTGTGTTTCCAGCCCAACCCCCGCATTTACCCGGAAGCCCGCACTAGGAGACACTCGGGGAAGACACGCGGAGGGCTAGTAGGAGATCCCAGGCGCTGCAGACAGAGGACGGAACCTCGCCACACTCAGAATTCCGGAACGCGGCCGAGTGGTTTGGGGAGGTTTGGGGCCGCCCTCCACGCAGCTGCCTGGTGTCACATGTTTTCACTGGCAGGAGTAAGTCCGCTAATTTCCTGATCTGTTCCGGGGGGAGGCACTAGATGCTACATGCATTTCCAGGTCAACCCCCTCCTTTCCCCAGCAACCTGCACTAGGAGATACTCGCGGAAGACACGCGGAGGTCTCCTAGGTGATCCCAGGCGCTGCAGACAAAGGACGGAACCTCGCCACACTCAGAATTCCGGAACGCGGCCGAGTGGTTTGGGGAGGTTTGGGGCCGCCCTCCACGCAGCTGCCTGGTTTCACTGGTGTTCCCTGGCAGGGGGAAGTCCGCTAATTACCTGATCAGCCCAGGGGGAGGCACTAGATGCTACCTGCATTTCCATCCCAACCCCCGATTTCCCCGTCAGCCTGCACTACGAGACACTCGGGGAAGATACGCGGAGGGCTCCTAGGAGATCCCAGGCGCTGCATACAGGGGACGGAGACTCGCCACACTCAGAATTCCGGAACGCGGCCGAATGGGTGGGGGAGGCTTGGGGCCGCCCTCCACGCAGGTGCCTGGTGTCACAGTAGTTCGCTGGGAAGAGGAAGTCCGCTTATTACCTGATCTGTGCAGGGGGAGGCACTAGATGCTACCTGCATTTCCATCCAACCCCCCGATTTCCACGGCAGCCTGCACTACGAGTCATTCGGGGAAGACACTCTTAAGGCTCCTTGGAGATCCCAGGCGCTGCAGACAGAGGACGGAACCTCCCCTCTCTCAGAATTCCGGAACGCATCCGAGTGGATTGGGAAGGTTTGGGGCCGCCCTCCACGCAGATGCCTGGAGTCACAGGTGTTCAATGGCAGGAGGAAGTCCGCTAATTACCTGATCTGTGCAGGAGGAGGCACTAGATGCTACCTGCATTTCTAGCCCAACCCCCGCCTTTCCCCGGCAGCCCGCACTAGGAAACACTCGCGGAAGACACGCGGAGATCTCCTAGGGGATCCCAGGCGCTGCAGACAGAGTACGGAAATTCGCCACTCTCAGAAATCCGGAACGCGGCCGAGTGGTTTGGGGAGGTTTGGGGCCGACCTCCACGCAGCTGCCTGGGTTCACTGGTGTACCCTGGCAGGAGGAAGTCCGCTAATTACCTGATCTGTGCCGGGGGAGGCACTAGATGCTACCTGCATTTCCATCCCAACCCCCGAATTCCCCGGCAGCCTACACTAGGAGACACTCGGGGAAGATACGCGGAGGGCTCCTAGGAGATCCCAGGCGCTGCATACAGGGGACGGAGACTCGCCACACTCAGAATTCCGGAACGCGGCCGAATGGGTGGGGGAGGTTTGGGGCCGCCCTCCACGCAGCTGCCTGGTGTCACATGTTTTCACTGACAGGAGTAAGTCCGCTAATTTCCTGATCTGTTCCGGGGGGAGGCACTAGATGCTACATGCATTTCCAGGTCAACCCCCTCCTTTCCCCGGCAGCCTGCACTAGGTGATACTCGCGGAAGACACGCGGATGGCTCCTAGGTGATCCCAGGCGCTGCAGACAGAGGACGGAACCTCGCCACACTCAGAATACTGGAACGCGGCCGAGTGGTTTGGGGAGGTTTGGGGCCGCCCTCCACGCAGCTGCCTGGTTTCACTGGTGTTCCCTGGCAGGGTGAAGTCCGCTAATTACCTGATCAGCCCAGGGGGAGGCACTAGATGCTACCTGCATTTCCATCCCAACCCCCGATTTCCCCTTCAGCCTGCACTACGAGACACTCGGGGAAGATACGCGGAGGGCTCCTAGGAGATCCCAGGCGCTGCATACATGGGACGGAGACTCGCCACACTCAGAATTCCGGAACGCGGCCGAATGGGTTGGGGAGGTATGGGGCCGCCCTCCACGCAGCTGCCTGGTGTCACAGGTGTTCCCTGGCAGGAGGAAGTCCGCTAATTACCTGATCTGTGCAGGAGGAGGCACTAGATGCTACCTGCATTTCTAGCCCAACCCCCGGATTTCCCCGGCAGCCCGCACTAGGAGACACTCGCGAAAGACACGCGGAGATCTCCTAGGGGATCCCAGGCGCTGCAGACAGAGTACGGAAATTTGCCACTCTCAGAAATCCGGAACGCGGCCGAGTGGTTTGGGGAGGTTTGGGGCCGCCCTCCATGCAGCTGCCTGGTGTCACAGGTGTTCCCTGGGAGGAAGAATTCCGCTAAATACCTCATCTGTCCACGGGGAGGCACTAGATGCTACCTGCATTTCCAGCCCAACCGCCGCCTTTCCCCGGCAGCCCACACTAGGATACACTTGGGGAAGGGCACGCGGAGGGCTCCTAGGAGATCCCAGGCTCTGCAGACTGAGGACGGAACCTCGCCACACTCAGAATTCAGGAACGAGGCCGAGTGGGTGGGGGAGGTTTCGATCCGCCCTGCACGAAGCTGCATGGTGTTACATATATTCCCTGGCAGGAGGAATTCCGCTAATTACCTGATCTGTCCCGGGAGAGGCACTAGATGCTACCTGCAATTCCATCCCAACCCCCGATTTCCCCGGCAGCCTGCACTACGAGACACTCGGGGAAGACACTCTTAAGGCTCCTAGGAGATCCCAGGCGCAGCAGACAGAGGACGGAACCTCCCCACTCTCAGAATTCCGTAACGCGGCCGAGTTGGTAGGGAAGGTTTGGGGCCGCCCCCCACGAAGCTGCCTGGTGTCACATGTTTTCACTGGCAGGAGGAAGTCCGCTAATTACCTGATCAGTGCCGGGGGAGGCACTAGATGCTACTTGTATTTCCATCCCACCCCCGATTTACCCGCAGCCTGCACTATGAGACACTCGGGGAAGACACTCTTAAGGCTCCTAGGAGATCCCAGGCGCTGCAGACAGAGGACGGAACCTCGCCACACTCAGAATTCAGGAACGCGGCCTAGTGGGTGGGGGAGATTTTGGTCCGCCCACCACGGAGCTTCTTGTTGTCACCAGTGTTCCCTGGCAGGGGGAAAACCGCTAAATAGCTCATCTGTCCAGGGGGAGGCACTAGATACTACCTGTCTTTCCATCCCAACCCCCGATTTCCCCGGCAGCCTGCACTACGAGACACTCGGGGAAGACACTCTTAAGGCTCCTAGGAGATCCCAGGCGCAGCAGACAGATGACGGAACCTCCCCACTCTCAGAATTCCGGAACGCGGCCGAGTTGGTTGGGAAGGTTTGGGGCCGCCCTCCACGCAGCTGCCTGGTGTCACATGTTTTCACTGGCAGGAATAAGTCCGCTAATTACCTGATCTGTGCAGGGGGAGGCACTAGATGCTACCTGAATTTCCAGCCCAACCTCCGCCTTTCCCCGGGAGCCCGCACTAGGATACACTCGGGGAAGACACGCGAAGGGCTAGTACGAGATCCCAGGCACTGCAGACAGAGGACGGAACTCCCCACTCTCAGAATTCCGGAACGAGGCCGAGTTGGTTGGGAAGGTTTGGGGCCGCCCCCCACGCAGCTGCCTGGTGTCACAGTTGTTCGCTGGGAGGAGGAAGTCCGCTTATTACCTGATCAGTGCCGGGGGAGGCACTAGATGCTACCTGCATTTCCATCCCAACACCCAATTTCCCCGGCAGCCTGCACTACGAGACATTCGGGAAAGACACTCTTAAGGCTCCTAGGAGATCCCAGGCGCTGCAGAAAGAGGACGGAACCTCCCCTCTCTCAGAATTCCTGAACGCAGCCGAGTGGTTTGGGGAGGTTTGGGGCCGCCCACCACGCAGCTGCCTGTTGTCACTGGTGTTCCCTGGCAGGGGGAAGTCCGCTAAGTACCTGATCTGTCCAGAGGGAGGCACTAGATGCTACCTGCATTTCCCGACCAACCCCCGCCTTTCCCAGGCAGCCCGCACTAGGATACACTCGGGGAAGACACGCGGAGGGCTCCAAGGAGATCCCAGGCACTGCAGACAAGGGACGGAAACTCGCCACACTCAGAATTCCGGAACGCGGCCGAGTAGGTGGGGGAGGTTTGGGGCCGCCCTAAATGAAGCTACCTGGTTTCACAGGTGTTCCCTGGCAGTGTGAAGTCCGCTAATACCTTATCTCTCCAGGGGAAGGCACTAGATGCAACCTGCATTTCCAGCCCAACCCCCGCCTTTCCCAGGCAGCCCGCATAAGAGTCATTCCAGGAAGAAACGCGGAGGGCTCCTAGGAGATCCCAGGATCTGCACACTGAGGACGGAACCTCGCCACAGTCAGAATTCCGGAACTCGGCCGAGTGGGTGGGGGAGGATTGGGGCCACCATCCACGCAGCTGCATGGTGTCACAGGTGTTCCCTGGGAGGAAGAATTCCGCTAATTACCTGATCTGTGCAGGGGGAGGCACTAAATGCTACCTGCATTTTTAGCACAATCCCCGCGTTTCCCCGGCAGCCCGCACTAGGAGACACTCGCGGAAGGCACGGAGAGGGCTCCAAGGAGATCCCAGACGCTGCAGACAGAGGACGGAACCTCGCCACACTCAGAATTCCGGAACGCGGCCGAGTGGGTGGGGGAGTTTTGGGGCCGCCCTCCACGAAGCTGCATGGTTTCACAGGTGTTCCCTTGCAGGAGGAAGTCCGCTAATTACCTGATCTGTGCAGGGGGAGGCACTAGATGCTACCAACATTTCCATCCCAACCCCCGATTTCCCCGGCAGCCGGCACTACGAGACACTCGGGGAAGACACTCTTAAGGCTCCTAGGAGATCCCAGGCGCTGCAGACAGAGGACGGTACCTCGCCATACTCAGAATTCCGGAACGCGGTCGAATTGTTTTTGGTTTTTTGGGGCCGCCCCCAACGAAGCTGCCTGGTGTCACAGGTGTTCCCTGGGAGGAAGCAGTCCGCTAATTACCTAATCTGTGCAGGGGGAGGCACTAGATGTTACCTGCATTTTCAGCCCAACCCCCGCCTTTCCCCAGTAGCCCGCAACGAGACATTCGGGGAAGACACGCGGAGGGCTCCTAGGAGATCCCAGGCGCTGCAGACAGAGGACGGAACCTCGCCACACTCAGAATTCCGGAACGCGGCCGAGTGGGTGGGGGAAGTTTAGGGTCGCTCTCCACGCAGCTGCCTGGTGTCACAGGTGTTCCCTGGCAGGGGGAAGTCCGCTAATTACCTGATCTATGCAGGGGGAGGCACTAGATGCTACCTGAATTTCCAGCCCAACCCCCGCATTTCTCCAGCAGCTCGCACAAGGAGACACTCGGGGAAGACACACGGAGGGCTCTTAGGAGATCCCAGGATCTGCAGAGAGAGGACGGAACCTCGCCACATTCAGAATTCCAGAACGCCTACGAGTGGTTTGGGAATGTTTGGGGCGGCCCTCCACAAAGCTGTCTGTTGTCACAGGTGTTCCCTGGCAGGGGGAAGTCCGCTAAATACCTCATCTGTCCCGGGAGAGGCACTAGATGCTACCTGTATTTCCATCCCAACCCCGATTTCCCCGGCAGCCTGCACTACGAACACCTGGGCAAGACACGCGGAGGGCTCCTAGGAGATCCCAGGCGCTGCAGACTGAGGACGGAACCTCCCCACTCTCAGAATTCCGGAACGCGGCCGAGTGGGTTGGGAATGTTTGGGGCCGCCCTCCACGCAGCTGCCTGGTGTCACAGGTGTTCACTGGCAGGAGGAATTCCGCTAATTACCTGATCAGTGCCGGGGGAGGCACTAGATGCTACCTGCATTTCCATCCCAACCCCCGATTTCCCCGTCAGCCTGCACTAGGTGACACTCGGGGAAGATACGCGGAGGGCTCCTAGGAAATCCCAGGCGCTGCAGACAGGGGACGGAGACTCGCCACAATCAAAATTCCGGAACGCGGCCGAATGGTTGGGGGAGGTTTGGGGCCGCCCTCCACGCAGCTGCCTGGTGTCACAGTTGTTCGCTGGGAGGAGGAAGTCCGCTAATTTCCTGATCTGTGCAGTGGGAGGCACTAGATGCTACCTGCATTTCCATCCCAACCCCCGATTTCCACGGCAGCCTGCACTACGAGACATTCGGGAAAGACACTCTTAAGGCTCCTAGGAGATCCCAGGCGCTGCAGACAGAGGACGGAACCTCCCCTCTCTCAGAATTCCGGAACGCAGCCAAGTGGGTTGGGAAGTTTTGGGGCCGCCTTCCACGCAGTTGCCTGGTGTCACAATTGTTCGCTGGGAGGAGGAATTCTGCTAAATACCTGATCAGTGCCGGGGGAGGCACTAGATGCTACTTGCATTTCCATCCCAACCACCGATTTCCCCGGCAGCCTGCACAACTAGACATTCGGGGAAGACACTCTTAAGGCTCCTAGGAGATCCCAGGCGCTGCAGACAGAGGACGGAACCTCGCCACACTCAGAATTCAGGAACGCGGCCTAGTGGGTGGGGGAGATTTGGGTCCGCCCACCACGCAGCTTCTTGTTGTCACCAGTGTTCCCTGGCAGGGGGAAAACCGCTAAATACATCATCGGTCCAGGGGGAGGCACTAGATGCTACCTGTGTTTCCAGCCCAACCCCCGCATTTACCCGGCAGCCCGCACTAGGAGACACTCGGGGAAGACACGCGGAAAGCTCCTAGGAGATCCCAGGCGCTGCACACAGAGGACGGAACCTCACCAAACTCAGAATTCTGGAACGCGGCCGAGTGGGTGGGGGAGGTTTGGGGCCGACCTCCACGCAGCTGCATGGTGTCACAGGTGTGCCCTGGCAGGAGGAAGTCCACTAATTACCTGATCTGTGCCGGGGGAGGCACTAGATGCTACCTGCATTTCCATCCCAACCCCCGAATTCCCCGGCAGCCTACACTACGAGACACTCGGGGAAGACATGCGGAGGGCTCCTAGGACATCCCAGGCGCTGAAGACAGGGGACGGAAACTCGCCACACTCAGAATTCCGGAACGCGGCCGAATGGGTGGGGGAGGTTTGGGGCCGCACTCCACGCAGCTGCCTGCTGTCACAGTTGTTCGCTGGGAGGAGGAATTCCGCTAAATACCTGATCTGTGCCGGGGGAGGCAATAGATGCTACCTGTGTTTCCAGCCCAACCCCCGCATTTACCCGGAAGCCCGCACTAGGAGACACTCGGGGAAGACACGCGGAGGGCTAGTAAGAGATCCCAGGCGCTGCAGACAGAAGACGGGACCTCCCCACTCTCAGAATTCCGGAACGCGGCCGAGTTGGTTGGGAAGGTTTGGGGCCGCCCTCCATGCAGCTGCCTGGTGTCACATGTTTTCACTGGCAGGAGTAAGTCCGCTAATTTCCTGATCTGTTCCGGGGGGAGGCACTAGATGCTACATGCTTTTCCAGGTCAACCCCCTCCTTTCCCCGGCAGCCTGCACTAGGAGATACTCGCGGAAAACACGCGGAGGGCTTCTAGGTGATCCCAGGCGCTGCAGACTGAGGACGGAACCTCGCCACACTCAGAATTCATGAACGCGGCCGAGTGGGTGGGGGAGGTTTGTGGCCGCCCTGCACCCAGCTGCATGGTGTCACAGATATTCCCTGGCAGGAGGAATTCCGCTAATTACCTGATCTGTGCAGGGTGAGGCACTAGATGCTACCTGCATTTCCATCCCAACCCCCGATTTCCCCGGCAGCCTGCACTACGAGACACTCGGGGAAGACACGCTTAGGGCTCCTAGGAGATCCCAGGCGCTGCAGACAGGGGACGGAAACTCGCCACACTCAGAATTCCGGAATGCGGCCGAATGTGTCGGGGAGTTTTGGGGCCGCCCCCCACGCAGCTGCCTGGTGTCACAGTTGTTCGCTGGGAGGAGGAAGTCCGCTTATTACATGATCAGTGCCGGGGGAGGCACTAGATGCTACCTGCAATTCCATCCCAACCCCCGATTTCCCCGGCAGCCTGCACTACGAGACACTCGGGGAAGACACTCTTAAGGCTCCTAGGAGATCCCAGGCGCAGCAGACAGAGGACGGATCCTCCCCACTCTCAGAATTCCGGAACGCGGCCGAGTTGGTTGGGAAGTTTTGGGGCCGCCATCCACGCAGCTGCCTGGTGTCACATGTTTTCACTGGCAGGAGTAAGTCCGCTAATTACCTGATCTGTGCAGGGGGAGGCACTAGATGCTACCTGCATTTCCAGCCCAACCCCCGCCTTTCCCCGGCAGCCCGCACTAGGATACACTCGGGGAAGACACGCGGAGGGCTCCTAGGAGATCCCAGGCGCTGCAGACTGAGGACGGAACCTCGCCACACTCAGAATTCAGGAACGCGGCCGAGTGGGTGGGGGAGGTTTGTGGCCGCCTTGCACCCAGCTGCATGGTGTCACAGATATTCCCTGGCAGGAGGAATTCCGCTAATTACCTGATATGTGCAGGGGGAGGCACTAGATGCTACCTGCATTTCCATCCCAACCCCCGATTTCCCCGGCAGCCTGCACTACGAGACACTCGGGGAAGACACGCTTAGGGCTCCTAGGAGATCCCAGGCGCTGCAGACAGGGGACGGAAACTCGCCACACTCAGAATTCCGGAATGCGGCCGAATGTGTCGGGGAGTTTTGGGGCCGCCCCCCACGCAGCTGCCTGGTGTCACAGTTGTTCGCTGGGAGGAGGAATTCCGCTTAATACCTGATCAGTGCCGGGGGAGGCACTAGATGCTACCTGCATTTCCATCCCAACCCCCGATTTCCCCGGCAGCCTGCATTACGAGACACTCGGGGAAGACACTCTTAAGGCTCCTAGGATATCCCAGGCGCTGCAGACAGAGGATCAAACCTCCCCTCTCTCAGAATTCCAGAACGCGGCCGAGTGGGTTGGGTATGTTTGGGGCCGCCCTCCACGCAGCTGCCTGGTGTCACAGGTGTTCACTGACAGGAGGAATTCCGCTAATTACCTGATCTGTGCAGGGGGAGGCACTAGATGCTACCTGCATTTCCATCCCAACCCCCGATTTCCCCGGCAGCCTGCGCTACGAGACATTCGGGAAAGACACTCTTAAGGCTCCTAGGAGATCCCAGGCGCTGCAGAAAGAGGACGGAACCTCCCCTCTCTCAGAATTCCGGAACGCAGCCGAGTGGGTTTGGAAGATTTGGGGCCGCCTTCCACGCAGCTGCCTGGTGTCACAATTGTTCGCTGGGAGGAGGAAGTCCGCTAATTACCTGATCAGTGCCGGGTGAGGCACTAGATGCTACTTGTATTTCCATCCCACCCACGATTTACCCGCAGCCTGCACTATGAGACACTCGGGGAAGACACTCTTAAGGCTCCTAGGAGATCCCAGGCGCTGCAGACAGAGGACGGAACCTCGCCACACTCAGAATTCAGGAACGCGGCCTAGTGGGTGGGGGAGATTTGGGTCCGCCCACCACGCAGCTTCTTGTTGTCACCAGTGTTCCCTGGCAGGGGGAAAACCGCTAAATAACTCATCGGTCCAGGGGGAGGCACTAGATGCTACCTGTCTTTCCAGCTCAACCCCCGCATTTACCCGGCAGCCTGCACTACGAGACACTCGGGGAAGACACGCGGAGGGCTCCTAGGAGATCCCAGGCGCTGCAGACAGAGGACGGAACCTCGCCAAACTCAGAATTCCAGAACGCGGCCGAGTGGGTGGGGGAGGTTTGGGGCCGCCATCCACGCAGCTGCATGGTGTCACAGGTGTGCCCTGGCAGGAGGAATTCCGCTTATTACCTGATCAGTGCCGGGGGAGGCACTAGATGCTACCTGCATTTCCATCCCAACCCCCGATTTCCCCGGCAGCCTGCATTACGAGACACTCGGGGAAGACACTCTTAAGGCTCCTAGGATATCCCAGGCGCTGCAGACAGAGGACCAAACCTCCCCTCTCTCAGAATTCCGGAACGCGGCCAAGTGGGTTGGGTATGTTTGGGGCCGCCCCCCACGCAGCTGCCTGGTGTCACAGGTGTTCACTGACAGGAGGAATTCCGCTAATTACCTGATCTGTGCAGGGGGAGGCACTAGATGCTACCTGCATTTCCATCCCAACCCCCGATTTCCCCGGCAGCCTGCACTACGAGACATTCGGAAAGACACTCTTAAGGCTCCTAGGAGATCCCAGGCGCTGCAGAAAGAGGACGGAACCTCCCCTCTCTCAGAATTCCGGAACGCAGCCGAGTGGGTTTGGAAGTTTTGGGGCCGCCTTCCACGCAGCTGCCTGGTGTCACAATTGTTCGCTGGGAGGAGGAAGTCCGCTAATTACCTGATCAGTGCCGTGGGAGGCACTAGATGCTACATGTATTTCCATCCCACCCCCGATTTACCCGCAGCCTGCACTATGAGACACTCGGGGAAGACACTCTTAAGGCTCCTAGGAGATCCCAGGCGCTGCAGACAGAGGACGGAACCTCGCCACACTCAGAATTCAGGAACGCGGCCTAGTGGGTGGGGGAGATTTGGGTCCACCCACCACGCAGCTTCTTGTTGTCACCAGTGTTCCCTGGCAGGGGGAAAACCGCTAAATAGCTCATCGGTCCAGGGGGAGGCACTAGATGCTACCTGTCTTTCCAGCTCAACCCCCGCATTTACCCGGCAGCCTGCACTACGAGACACTCGGGGAAGACACGCGGAGGGCTCCTAGGAGATCCCAGGCGCTGCAGACAGAGGACGGAACCTCGCCAAACTCAGAATTCCAGAACGCGGCCGAGTGGGTGGGGGAGGTTTGGGGCCGCACTCCACGCAGCTGCATGGTGTCACAGGTGTGCCCTGGCAGGAGGAATTCCGCTAATTACCTGATCTGTGCCGGGGGAGGCACTAGATGCTACCTGCATTTCCATCCCAACCCCTGAATTCCCCGGCAGCCTACACTTCGAGACACTTGGGGTAGACACGCTGAGGGCTCCTCGGAGATCCCAGGCGCTGCAGACAGGGGACGGAAACTCGCCACACTCAGCATTCCGGAACGCGGCCGAATGGGTGGGGGAGGTTTGGGGCCGCACTCCACGCAGCTGCCTGCTGTCACAGTTGTTCGCTTGGAGGAGGAAGTCCGCTAAATACCTGATATGTGCCGTGGGAGGCAATAGATGCTACCTGGTTTTCCAGCCCAAGCCCCGCATTTACCCGGAAGCCCGCACTAGGAGACACTCGGGGAAGACACGCGGAGGGCTAGTAGGAGATCCTAGGCACTGCAGACAGAGGACGGAACCTCCCCACACTCAGAATTCCGGAACGCGGCCGAGTTGGTTGGGAAGGTTTGGGGCCGCCCCCCACGCAGCTGCCTGGTGTCACATGTTTTCACTGGCAGGAGTAAGTCCGCTAATTTCCTGATCTGTTCCGGGGGGAGGCACTAGATGCTACCTACATTTCCATCCCAACCCCCGCCTTTCCCCGGCAGCCCGCACTAGGATACACTCGGGGAAGACACGCGGAGGGCTCCTAGGAGATCCCAGGCGCTGCAGACAGGGGACGGAAACTCGCCACACTCAGAATTCCAGAATGCGGCCGAATGTGTCGGGGAGGTTTGGGGCCGCCCCCCACGCAGCTGCCTGGTGTCACAGTTGTTCGCTGGGAGGAGGAAGTCCGCTTATTACATGATCAGTGCCGGGGGAGGCACTAGATGCTACCTGCATTTCCATCCCAACCCCCGATTTCCCCGGCAGCCTGCATTACTAGACACTCGGGGAAGACACTCTTAAGGCTCCTAGGATATCCCAGGCGCTGCAGACAGAAGACCGAACCTCCCCTCTCTCAGAATTCCGGAACGCGCCCGAGTGGGTTGGGTATGTTTGGGGCCGCCCCCCATGCAGCTACCTGGTGTCACAGGTGTTCACTGGCAGGAGGAGTTCCGCTAATTACCTGATCTGTGCAGGGGGAGGCACTAGATACTACCTGCATTTCCATCCCAACCCCCGAATTCCCCGGCAGCCTGCACTACGAGACATTCGGGAAAGACACTCTTAAGGCTCCTAGGAGATCCCAGGCGCTGCAGAAAGAGGACGGAACCTCCCCTCTCTCAGAATTCCGGAACGCAGCCGAGTGGGTTTGGAAGCTTTGGGGCCGCCTTCCACGCAGCTGCCTGGTGTCACAATTGTTCGCTGGGAGGAGGAAGTCCGCTAATTACCTGAACTGTGCAGGAGGAGGCACTAGATGCTACTTGTATTTCCATCCCACCCACGATTTACCCGCAGCCTGCACTATGAGACACTCGGGGAAGACACTCTTAAGGCTCCTAGGAGATCCCAGGCGCTGCAGACAGAGGACGGAACCTCGCCACACTCAGAATTCAGGAACGCGGCCTAGTGGGTGGGGGAGATTTGGGTCCGCCCACCACGCAGCTTCTTGTTGTCACCAGTGTTCCCTGGCAGGGGGAAAACCGCTAAATAACTCATCGGTCCAGGGGGAGGCACTAGATGCTACCTGTCTTTCCAGCTCAACCCCCGCATTTACCCGGCAGCCTGCACTACGAGACACTCGGGGAAGACACGCGGAGGGCTCCTAGGAGATCCCAGGCGCTGCAGACAGAGGACGGAACCTCGCCAAACTCAGAATTCCAGAACGCGGCCGAGTGGGTGGGGGAGGTTTGGGGCCGCCATCCACGCAGCTGCATGGTGTCACAGGTGTGCCCTGGCAGGAGGAATTCCGCTTATTACCTGATCAGTGCCGGGGGAGGCACTAGATGCTACCTGCATTTCCATCCCAACCCCCGATTTCCCCGGCAGCCTGCATTACGAGACACTCGGGGAAGACACTCTTAAGGCTCCTAGGATATCCCAGGCGCTGCAGACAGAGGAACAAACCTCCCCTCTCTCAGAATTCCGGAACGCGGCCAAGTGGGTTGGGTATGTTTGGGGCCGCCCCCCACGCAGCTGCCTGGTGTCACAGGTGTTCACTGACAGGAGGAATTCCGCTAATTACCTGATCTGTGCAGGGGGAGGCACTAGATGCTACCTGCATTTCCATCCCAACCCCCGATTTCCCCGGCAGCCTGCACTACGAGACATTCGGAAAGACACTCTTAAGGCTCCTAGGAGATCCCAGGCGCTGCAGAAAGAGGACGGAACCTCCCCTCTCTCAGAATTCCGGAACGCAGCCGAGTGGGTTTGGAAGTTTTGGGGCCGCCTTCCACGCAGCTGCCTGGTGTCACAATTGTTCGCTGGGAGGAGGAAGTCCGCTAATTACCTGATCAGTGCCGTGGGAGGCACTAGATGCTACATGTATTTCCATCCCACCCCCGATTTACCCGCAGCCTGCACTATGAGACACTCGGGGAAGACACTCTTAAGGCTCCTAGGAGATCCCAGGCGCTGCAGACAGAGGACGGAACCTCGCCACACTCAGAATTCAGGAACGCGGCCTAGTGGGTGGGGGAGATTTGGGTCCACCCACCACGCAGCTTCTTGTTGTCACCAGTGTTCCCTGGCAGGGGGAAAACCGCTAAATAGCTCATCGGTCCAGGGGGAGGCACTAGATGCTACCTGTCTTTCCAGCTCAACCCCCGCATTTACCCGGCAGCCTGCACTACGAGACACTCGGGGAAGACACGCGGAGGGCTCCTAGGAGATCCCAGGCGCTGCAGACAGAGGACGGAACCTCGCCAAACTCAGAATTCCAGAACGCGGCCGAGTGGGTGGGGGAGGTTTGGGGCCGCACTCCACGCAGCTGCATGGTGTCACAGGTGTGCCCTGGCAGGAGGAATTCCGCTAATTACCTGATCTGTGCCGGGGGAGGCACTAGATGCTACCTGCATTTCCATCCCAACCCCTGAATTCCCCGGCAGCCTACACTTCGAGACACTTGGGGTAGACACGCTGAGGGCTCCTCGGAGATCCCAGGCGCTGCAGACAGGGGACGGAAACTCGCCACACTCAGCATTCCGGAACGCGGCCGAATGGGTGGGGGAGGTTTGGGGCCGCACTCCACGCAGCTGCCTGCTGTCACAGTTGTTCGCTTGGAGGAGGAAGTCCGCTAAATACCTGATATGTGCCGTGGGAGGCAATAGATGCTACCTGGTTTTCCAGCCCAAGCCCCGCATTTACCCGGAAGCCCGCACTAGGAGACACTCGGGGAAGACACGCGGAGGGCTAGTAGGAGATCCTAGGCACTGCAGACAGAGGACGGAACCTCCCCACACTCAGAATTCCGGAACGCGGCCGAGTTGGTTGGGAAGGTTTGGGGCCGCCCCCCACGCAGCTGCCTGGTGTCACATGTTTTCACTGGCAGGAGTAAGTCCGCTAATTTCCTGATCTGTTCCGGGGGGAGGCACTAGATGCTACCTACATTTCCATCCCAACCCCCGCCTTTCCCCGGCAGCCCGCACTAGGATACACTCGGGGAAGACACGCGGAGGGCTCCTAGGAGATCCCAGGCGCTGCAGACAGGGGACGGAAACTCGCCACACTCAGAATTCCAGAATGCGGCCGAATGTGTCGGGGAGGTTTGGGGCCGCCCCCCACGCAGCTGCCTGGTGTCACAGTTGTTCGCTGGGAGGAGGAAGTCCGCTTATTACATGATCAGTGCCGGGGGAGGCACTAGATGCTACCTGCATTTCCATCCCAACCCCCGATTTCCCCGGCAGCCTGCATTACTAGACACTCGGGGAAGACACTCTTAAGGCTCCTAGGATATCCCAGGCGCTGCAGACAGAAGACCGAACCTCCCCTCTCTCAGAATTCCGGAACGCGCCCGAGTGGGTTGGGTATGTTTGGGGCCGCCCCCCATGCAGCTACCTGGTGTCACAGGTGTTCACTGGCAGGAGGAGTTCCGCTAATTACCTGATCTGTGCAGGGGGAGGCACTAGATACTACCTGCATTTCCATCCCAACCCCCGATTTCCCCGGCAGCCTGCGCTACGAGACATTCGGGAAAGACACTCTTAAGGCTCCTAGGAGATCCCAGGCGCTGCAGAAAGAGGACGGAACCTCCCCTCTCTCAGAATTCCGGAACGCAGCCGAGTGGGTTTGGAAGCTTTGGGGCCGCCTTCCACGCAGCTGCCTGGTGCCACAATTGTTCGCTGGGAGGAGGAAGTCCGCTAATTACCTGATCTGTGCAGGAGGAGGCACTAGATGCTACCTGCATTTCTAGCCCAACCCCCGCCTTTCCCCGGCAGCCCGCACTAGGAGACACTCGCGGAAGACACGCCGAGATCTCCTAGGGGATCCCAGGCGCTGCAGACAGAGTACGGAAATTCGACACTCTCAGAAATCCGGAACGCGGCCGAGTGGTTTGGGGAGGTTTGGGGCCGCCCTCCACGCAGCTGCCTGGTGTCACAGGTGTTCCCTGGGAGGAAGAATTCCGCTAAATACCTCATCTGTCCACGGGGAGGCACTAGATGCTACCTTCATTTCCAGCCCAACCGCCACATTTCCCCGGCAGCCCACACTAGGATACACTCGGGGAGGACACGCGGATGGCTCCTAGGAGATCCCAGGCTCTGCAGACTGAGGACGGAACCTCGCCACACTCAGAATTCAGGAACGAGGCCGAGTGGGTGTGGGAGGTTTGGATCCGCCCTGCACGAAGCTGCATGGTGTTACAGATATTCCCTGGCAGGAGGAATTCCGCTAATTACCTAATCTGTCCCGGGAGAGGCACTAGATGCTACCTGCAATTCCATCCCAACCCCCGATTTCCCCGGCAGCCTGCACTACGAGACACTCGGGGAAGACACTCTTAAGGCTCCTAGGAGATCCCAGGCGCTGCAGACAGGGGACGGAAACTCGCCACACTCAGAATTCCGGAACGCGGCCGAATGGGTGGGGGAGGTTTGGGGCCGCACTCCACGCAGCTGCCTGCTGTCACAGTTGTTCGCTGGGAGGAGGAAGTCCGCTAATTACCTGATATGTGCCGTGGGAGGCAATAGATGCTACCTGGTTTTCCAGCCCAAGCCCCGCATTTACCCGGAAGCCCGCACTAGGAGACACTCGGGGAAGACACGCGGAGGGCTAGTAGGAGATCCCAGGCACTGCAGACAGAGGACGGAACCTCCCCACTCTCAGAATTCCGGAACGCGGCCGAGTTGGTTGGGAAGGTTTGGGGCCGCCCCCCACGCAGCTGCCTGGTGTCACATGTTTTCACTGGCAGGAGTAAGTCCGCTAATTTCCTGATCTGTTCCGGGGGGAGGCACTAGATGCTACCTACATTTCCATCCCAACCCCCGCCTTTCCCCGGCAGCCCGCACTAGGATACACTCGGGGAAGACACGCGGAGGGCTCCTAGGAGATCCCAGGCGCTGCAGACTGAGGACGGAACCTCGCCACGCTCAGAATTCAGGAACGCGGCCGAGTGGGTGGGGGAGGTTTGTGGCCGCACTGCACACAGCTGCATGGTGTCACAGATATTCCCTGGCAGGAGGAATTCCGCTAATTACCAGATCTGTGCAGGGGGAGGCACTAGATGCTACCTGCATTTCCATCCCAACCCCCGATTTCCCCGGCAGTATGCACTACTAGTCACTCGGGGAAGACACGCTTAGGGCTTCTAGGAGATCCCAGGCGCTGCAGACAGGGGACGGAAACTCGCCACACTCAGAATTCCAGAATGCGGCCGAATGTGTCGGGGAGGTTTGGGGCCGCCCCCCACGCAGCTGCCTGGTGCCACAGTTGTTCGATGGGAGGAGGAAGCCCGCTTATTACATGATCAGTGCCGTGGGAGGCACTAGATGCTACCTGATTTTCCATCCCAACCCCCGATTTCCCCGGCAGCCTGCATTACGAGACACTCGAGGAAGACACTCTTAAGGCTCCTAGGATATCCCAGGCGCTGCAGACAGAGGACCGAACCTCCCCTCTCTCAGAATTCCGGAACGCGGCCGAGTGGGTTTGGTATGTTTGGGGCCGTCCCCCACGCAGCTACCTGGTGTCAAAGGTGTTCACTGGCAGGAGGAATTCCGCTAATTACCTGATCTGTGCAGGGAGTGGCACTAGATACTACCTGCATTTCCATCCCAACCCCCGATTTCCCCGGCAGCCTGCACTACGAGACATTCGGGAAAGACACTCTTAAGGCTCCTAGGAGATCCCAGGCGCTGCAGAAAGAGGATGGAACCTCCCCTCTCTCAGAATTCCGGAACGCAGCCGAGTGGGTTTGGAAGTTTTGGGGCCGCCTTCCACGCAGCTGCCTGGTGCCACAATTGTTCGCTGGGAGGAGGAAGTCCGCTAATTACCTGATCAGTGCCGGGGGAGGCACTAGATGCTACCTGCATTTCCATCCCAACCCCCGATTTCCCCCGCAGCCTGCACTATGAGACACTCGGAGAAGACACACTTAGGGCTCCTAGGAGATCCCAGGCGCTGCAGACAGAGGACGGAACCTCGCCACACTCAGAATTCCGGAACGCAGCCAAGTGGTTTGGGGAGGTTTGGGGCCGCCCACCACGCAGCTGCCTGTTGTCACTGGTGTTCCCTGGCAGGGGGAAGTCCGCTAATTACCTGATCTGTCCAGAGGGAGGCACTAGATGCTACCTGCATTTCCAGCCCAACCCCCGCCTTTCCCAGGCAGCCCGCACTAGGATAAACTCGGGGAAGACACGCGGAGGGCTCCAAGGAGATCCCAGGCACTGCAGACAAGGGACGGAAACTCGCCACACTCAGAATTCCGGAACGCGGCCGAGTAGGAGGGGGAGGTTTGGGGCCGCCCTAAATGAAGCTACCTGGTTTCACAGGTGTTCCCTGGCAGTGTGAAGTCCGCTAATACCTTATCTCTCCAGGGGAAGGCACTAGATGCTACCTGCATTTCCATCCCAACCCCCGATTTCCCCGGCAGCCTGCACTACGAGACACTCGGGGAAGACACACTTAGGGCTCCTAGGAGATCCCAGGCGCTGCAGACAGAGGACAGAACCTCGCCACACTCAGAATTCCGGAACGCAGCCGAGTGGTTTGGGGAGGTTTGGGGCCGCCCACCACGCAGCTGCATGTTGTCACAGGTGTTCCCTGGGAGGAAGAATTCCGCTAATTACCTGATCTGTGCAGGGGGAGGCACTAAATGCTACCTGCATTTTCAGCACAATCCCCGTGTTTCCCCGGCAGCCCGCACTAGGAGACACTCGCGGAAGACACGGAGAGGGCTCCAAGGAGATCCCAGGCGCTGCAGACAGAGGACGGAACCTCGCCACACTCAGAATTCCGGAACGCGGCCGAGTGGGTGGGGGAGTTTTGGGGCCGCCCTCCACGAAGCTGCATGGTTTCACAGGTGTTCCCTTGCAGGAGGAAGTCCGCTAATTACCTGATTTGTGCAGGGGGAGGCACTTTATGCTACCTACATTTCCATCCCAACCCCCGCCTTTCCCCGGCAGCCCGCACTAGGATACACTCGGGGAAGACACGCGGAGGGCTCCTAGGAGATCCCAGGCGCTGCAGACAGGGGACGGAAACTCGCCACACTCAGAATTCCAGAATGCGGCCGAATGTGTCGGGGAGGTTTGGGGCCGCCCCCCACGCAGCTGCCTGGTGTCACAGTTGTTCGCTGGGAGGAGGAAGTCCGCTTATTACATGATCAGTGCCGGGGGAGGCACTAGATGCTACCTGCATTTCCATCCCAACCCCCGATTTCCCCGGCAGCCTGCATTACTAGACACTCGGGGAAGACACTCTTAAGGCTCCTAGGATATCCCAGGCGCTGCAGACAGAAGACCGAACCTCCCCTCTCTCAGAATTCCGGAACGCGCCCGAGTGGGTTGGGTATGTTTGGGGCCGCCCCCCATGCAGCTACCTGGTGTCACAGGTGTTCACTGGCAGGAGGAGTTCCGCTAATTACCTGATCTGTGCAGGGGGAGGCACTAGATACTACCTGCATTTCCATCCCAACCCCCGATTTCCCCGGCAGCCTGCGCTACGAGACATTCGGGAAAGACACTCTTAAGGCTCCTAGGAGATCCCAGGCGCTGCAGAAAGAGGACGGAACCTCCCCTCTCTCAGAATTCCGGAACGCAGCCGAGTGGGTTTGGAAGCTTTGGGGCCGCCTTCCACGCAGCTGCCTGGTGCCACAATTGTTCGCTGGGAGGAGGAAGTCCGCTAATTACCTGATCTGTGCAGGAGGAGGCACTAGATGCTACCTGCATTTCTAGCCCAACCCCCGCCTTTCCCCGGCAGCCCGCACTAGGAGACACTCGCGGAAGACACGCCGAGATCTCCTAGGGGATCCCAGGCGCTGCAGACAGAGTACGGAAATTCGACACTCTCAGAAATCCGGAACGCGGCCGAGTGGTTTGGGGAGGTTTGGGGCCGCCCTCCACGCAGCTGCCTGGTGTCACAGGTGTTCCCTGGGAGGAAGAATTCCGCTAAATACCTCATCTGTCCACGGGGAGGCACTAGATGCTACCTTCATTTCCAGCCCAACCGCCACATTTCCCCGGCAGCCCACACTAGGATACACTCGGGGAGGACACGCGGATGGCTCCTAGGAGATCCCAGGCTCTGCAGACTGAGGACGGAACCTCGCCACACTCAGAATTCAGGAACGAGGCCGAGTGGGTGTGGGAGGTTTGGATCCGCCCTGCACGAAGCTGCATGGTGTTACAGATATTCCCTGGCAGGAGGAATTCCGCTAATTACCTAATCTGTCCCGGGAGAGGCACTAGATGCTACCTGCAATTCCATCCCAACCCCCGATTTCCCCGGCAGCCTGCACTACGAGACACTCGGGGAAGACACTCTTAAGGCTCCTAGGAGATCCCAGGCGCTGCAGACAGGGGACGGAAACTCGCCACACTCAGAATTCCGGAACGCGGCCGAATGGGTGGGGGAGGTTTGGGGCCGCACTCCACGCAGCTGCCTGCTGTCACAGTTGTTCGCTGGGAGGAGGAAGTCCGCTAATTACCTGATATGTGCCGTGGGAGGCAATAGATGCTACCTGGTTTTCCAGCCCAAGCCCCGCATTTACCCGGAAGCCCGCACTAGGAGACACTCGGGGAAGACACGCGGAGGGCTAGTAGGAGATCCCAGGCACTGCAGACAGAGGACGGAACCTCCCCACTCTCAGAATTCCGGAACGCGGCCGAGTTGGTTGGGAAGGTTTGGGGGCCGCCCCCCACGCAGCTGCCTGGTGTCACATGTTTTCACTGGCAGGAGTAAGTCCGCTAATTTCCTGATCTGTTCCGGGGGGAGGCACTAGATGCTACCTACATTTCCATCCCAACCCCCGCCTTTCCCCGGCAGCCCGCACTAGGATACACTCGGGGAAGACACGCGGAGGGCTCCTAGGAGATCCCAGGCGCTGCAGACTGAGGACGG
The DNA here is from genome assembly GCF_009834535.1 of Camelus ferus. Taxonomy (NCBI): domain Eukaryota; kingdom Metazoa; phylum Chordata; class Mammalia; order Artiodactyla; family Camelidae; genus Camelus; species Camelus ferus. Next base: position 29,449,072 of record NC_045721.1, read on the forward strand.
AACCTCGCCACGCTCAGAATTCAGGAACGCGGCCGAGTGGGTGGGGGAGGTTTGTGGCCGCACTGCACACAGCTGCATGGTGTCACAGATATTCCCTGGCAGGAGGAATTCCGCTAATTACCAGATCTGTGCAGGGGGAGGCACTAGATGCTACCTGCATTTCCATCCCAACCCCCGATTTCCCCGGCAGTATGCACTACTAGTCACTCGGGGAAGACACGCTTAGGGCTTCTAGGAGATCCCAGGCGCTGCAGACAGGGGACGGAAACTCGCCACACTCAGAATTCCAGAATGCGGCCGAATGTGTCGGGGAGGTTTGGGGCCGCCCCCCACGCAGCTGCCTGGTGCCACAGTTGTTCGATGGGAGGAGGAAGCCCGCTTATTACATGATCAGTGCCGTGGGAGGCACTAGATGCTACCTGATTTTCCATCCCAACCCCCGATTTCCCCGGCAGCCTGCATTACGAGACACTCGAGGAAGACACTCTTAAGGCTCCTAGGATATCCCAGGCGCTGCAGACAGAGGACCGAACCTCCCCTCTCTCAGAATTCCGGAACGCGGCCGAGTGGGTTTGGTATGTTTGGGGCCGTCCCCCACGCAGCTACCTGGTGTCAAAGGTGTTCACTGGCAGGAGGAATTCCGCTAATTACCTGATCTGTGCAGGGAGTGGCACTAGATACTACCTGCATTTCCATCCCAACCCCCGATTTCCCCGGCAGCCTGCACTACGAGACATTCGGGAAAGACACTCTTAAGGCTCCTAGGAGATCCCAGGCGCTGCAGAAAGAGGATGGAACCTCCCCTCTCTCAGAATTCCGGAACGCAGCCGAGTGGGTTTGGAAGTTTTGGGGCCGCCTTCCACGCAGCTGCCTGGTGCCACAATTGTTCGCTGGGAGGAGGAAGTCCGCTAATTACCTGATCAGTGCCGGGGGAGGCACTAGATGCTACCTGCATTTCCATCCCAACCCCCGATTTCCCCCGCAGCCTGCACTATGAGACACTCGGAGAAGACACACTTAGGGCTCCTAGGAGATCCCAGGCGCTGCAGACAGAGGACGGAACCTCGCCACACTCAGAATTCCGGAACGCAGCCAAGTGGTTTGGGGAGGTTTGGGGCCGCCCACCACGCAGCTGCCTGTTGTCACTGGTGTTCCCTGGCAGGGGGAAGTCCGCTAATTACCTGATCTGTCCAGAGGGAGGCACTAGATGCTACCTGCATTTCCAGCCCAACCCCCGCCTTTCCCAGGCAGCCCGCACTAGGATAAACTCGGGGAAGACACGCGGAGGGCTCCAAGGAGATCCCAGGCACTGCAGACAAGGGACGGAAACTCGCCACACTCAGAATTCCGGAACGCGGCCGAGTAGGAGGGGGAGGTTTGGGGCCGCCCTAAATGAAGCTACCTGGTTTCACAGGTGTTCCCTGGCAGTGTGAAGTCCGCTAATACCTTATCTCTCCAGGGGAAGGCACTAGATGCTACCTGCATTTCCATCCCAACCCCCGATTTCCCCGGCAGCCTGCACTACGAGACACTCGGGGAAGACACACTTAGGGCTCCTAGGAGATCCCAGGCGCTGCAGACAGAGGACAGAACCTCGCCACACTCAGAATTCCGGAACGCAGCCGAGTGGTTTGGGGAGGTTTGGGGCCGCCCACCACGCAGCTGCATGTTGTCACAGGTGTTCCCTGGGAGGAAGAATTCCGCTAATTACCTGATCTGTGCAGGGGGAGGCACTAAATGCTACCTGCATTTTCAGCACAATCCCCGTGTTTCCCCGGCAGCCCGCACTAGGAGACACTCGCGGAAGACACGGAGAGGGCTCCAAGGAGATCCCAGGCGCTGCAGACAGAGGACGGAACCTCGCCACACTCAGAATTCCGGAACGCGGCCGAGTGGGTGGGGGAGTTTGGGGCCGCCCTCCACGAAGCTGCATGGTTTCACAGGTGTTCCCTTGCAGGAGGAAGTCCGCTAATTACCTGATTTGTGCAGGGGGAGGCACTTTATGCTACCTACATTTCCATCCCAACCCCCGATTTCCCCGGCAGCCGGCACTGCGAGACACTCGGGGAAGAAACTCTTAAGGCTCCTAGGAGATCCAGGCGCTGCAGACAGAGGACGGTACCCTCGCCATACTCAGAATTCCGGAACGCGGTCTAATTGTTTTTGGAGGTTTGGGGCCCGCCCCCCACGAAGCTGCCTGGTGTCACAGGTGTTCCCTTGGAGGAAGAAGTCCGCTAATTACCTAATCTGTGCAGGGGGAGGCACTAGATGTTACCTGCATTTCCAGGCCAACCCCCGCCTTTCCCCATTAGCCCGCACGAGACATTCGGGGAAGACACGCGGAGGGCTCCTAGGAGATCCCAGGCGCTGCAGACAGAGGACGGAACGTCGCCACACTCAGAATTCCAGAACGCGGCCGAGTGGGTGGGGGAAGTTTAGGGTCGCTCCCCACGCAGCTGCCTGGTGTCACAGGTGTTCCCTGGCAGGCGGAAGTCCGCTAATTACCTGATCTATGCAGGGGGAGGCACTAGATGCTACCTGAATTTCCAGCCCAACCCCCGCATTTCTCCGGCAGCTCGCACTAGGAGACACTCGGGGAAGACACACGGAGGGCTCTTAGGAGATCCCAGGATCTGCAGAGAGAGGACGGAACCTCGCCACACTCTGAATTCCGGAACGCCTACGAGTGGTTTGGGTATGTTTGCGGCGGCCCTCCACGCAGCTGTCTGTTGTCACAGGTGTTCCCTGGCAGGAGGAAGTCCGCTAAATACCTCATCTGTCCCGGGAGAGGCACTAGATGCTACCTGTATTTCCATCCCAACCCCGATTTCCCCGGCAGCCTGCACTACGAGACACTCGGGGAAGACACGCTTAGGGCTCCTAGGAGATCCCAGGCGCTGCAGACAGGGGACGGAAACTCGCCACACTCAGAATTCCGGAATGCGGCCGAATGTGTCAGGGAGGTTTGGGGCCGCCCCCCACGCAGCTGCCTGGTGTCACAGTTGTTCGCTGGGAGGAGGAAGTCCGCTTATTACATGATCAGTGCCGGGGGAGGCACTAGATGCTACCTGCATTTCCATCCCAACCCCCGATTTCCCCGGCAGCCTGCATTACGAGACACTCGGGGAAGACACTCTTAAGGCTCCTAGGATATCCCAGGCGCTGCAGACAGAGGACCGAACCTCCCCTCTCTCAGAATTCCGGAACGCGCCCGAGTGGGTTGGGTATGTTTGGGGCCGCACCCCACGCAGCTGCCTGGTGTCACAGGTGTTCCATGGAATGGGGAATTCCGCTAATTACCTATTCAGTCCACAGGGAGGCAATGGATGCTACCTGCATTTCCATACAAACCCCCGCCTTTCCCCGGCAGCCTGCACTAAGAGACACTCGGGGAAGACAAGCGGAGTGCTCCTAGGACATCCCAGGTGCCGAAAACAGAGGACTGAACCTCCCAACAATGAGAATTCCAGAACGCTGCCGAGTGTGTGGGGGAGGTTTGGGGACGCCCTCCACGCAGCTGCCTGGTGTCACAGGTGTTCCCTTGCAGCGGGAAGACCGCTAAATACCTCTTCTGTCCAGGGGGAGGCACTAGGTGCTACATGTTTTTCCAGCCCAACCCCGCCTTTCCCGGCAGCCCACGTAGGAGTCACTCAGTGAAGACACGCGGAGGGCTCCTAGGAGATCCCAGGCGCTGCAGACAGTGGATGGAACCTCGCCAAACTTAGAAATCCACAACGTGGCCGAGTGGGTTGGGGAGTTTTGGGGCCGCCCTCCATGCAGGTGCATGGTGTCACAGGTGTTCCTTGGCAGGATGAAGTCCGCTAATTACCTGATCTGTGCAGAGGGAGGCACTAGATGCTACCTGCATTTCCAGCCCAACCCCCGCATTTCACCCGGCAACTCGCACTATGAGACACTCGGGGAAGGCAAGCGGAGTGCTCCTAGGGACATCACAGGCGCCGCAAATACAGGACTGAACCTCCCCAAAATGAGAATTCAAGAACGCGGCCGAGTGGGTGGGGGAGGTTTGGGGCCGACCCACATGCAGCTGCATGGTTTCACACGTGTTCCCTGGCAGGCGGAATACCGCTAATTACCTGATATATTCAGGGGGAGTCACTAGATGCTACCTGCATTTCCAGCCCAACCCCCGCATTTCCCCGGAAGCCCGCACTACGAGCCACTCGGGAATAGACACTCGGTGGGCTCATAAGAGATCCAAGGCGCTGCAAACAGAGGACGGAACCTCGCCACACTCAGAATTCCGGAACGCGGCCGAGTGAGATGGGGAGTTTTGGGGCTGCCCTCCACGCAGCTTCCTGGTGTCACAGGTGTTCCCTGGTAGGGGGAATTCCGCTAAATACCTCATCTGTGCACGGGGAGGCACTAGAAGCTACCTGCATTTCCAGGCCAACCCCCGCCTTTCCCCGGCAGCCCGCACTACGAGAAAATCGGGGAAGACAAGCGGAGTGCTCCAAGGAGATCCCAGGCGCTGCAAACAGAGGTTGAAACTCCCGACAATGAGAAATCCAGAACTCGGCCGAGTGGGTTGGCGAAGTTTGGGGGGGGCCATCCACGCAGCTGCCTGGTGTCACTGGTGTTCCCTTGAAGAGGGAATTCCGCTAATTACCTGATCTGTGCAGGGGGAGGCACTAGATGCTTCCTGTATTTCCAGCCCAACCCCCGCATTTCATCGGCAGCCCGCAATAGGAGACACTCGGAGAAGACAAGCGGAGTGCTCCTAGGAGATCCAAGGCGCCGCAAACAGAGGACTGAACCTCAACACAATGAGAATTCCAGAACGCGGGCCGTGTGGGTTGGGGACGTTTTGGGCCGCCCTCCACGAAGCTGCCTGGTGTCACAGATGTTCCCTGGCAGGAGGAAAACCGCTAAATACCTCATCGGTCCAGGGGGAGGCACTAGATGCTTCCTGTATTTCCAGCCCAACCCCCGCTTTTCACTGGCAGCCCGCACTACGATACACTCGGGGAATACACGCAGAGGGCTTCTAGGAGATCCCAGGCGCTGAAGACAGAGTACGGATCCTCGCCACACTCAGAATTCCGGAACGCGGCTGAGTGGTCTGGGGAGGTTTTGGGCCGCCATCCACGCAGATGCTTGTTGTCACCGGTGTTCCCTGGCAGGGGGAAAACCGCTAAATACCTCATCGGTCCAGGGGGAGGCACTAGATGCTACCTGTTTTTCCAGCCCAACCCCCGCCTTTCCCCGGCAGCCCGCACAAGGATACACTCGGGGAAGACACGCGGAGGGCTCCTAGGAGATTCCAGGTGCTGCAGACTGAGGACGGAACCTCGCCACACTCAGAATTCAGGAACGCGGCCGAGTGGGTGGGGGAGGTTTGTGGCCGCCCTGCACCCAGCTGCATGGTGTCACAGATATTCCCTGGCAAGAGGAATTCCGCTAATTACCTGATCAGTGCCGGGGGAGGCACTAGATGCTACCTGCATTTCCATCCCAACCCCCGATTTCCCCGGCAGCCTTCACTACGAGACACTCGGGGAAGACACTCTTAAGGCACCTAGGATATCCCAGGCGCTGGAGACAGAGGAGCGAACCTCCCCTCTCTCAGAATTCCGGAACGCGGCCGAGTGGGTTGGGTATGTTTGGGGCCGCACCCCACGCAGCTGCCTGGTGTCACAGGTGTTCCCTGGCAGGAGGAATTCCGCTAATTACCTGATCTGTGCAGGGGGAGGCACTAGATGCTACCTGCATTTCCAGGCCAACCCCCGCCTTTCCCCGGCAGCCCCCACTACGAGAAAGTCGGGGAAGACAAGCGGAGTGCTCCAAGGAATTCCCAGGCGCTGCAAACAGAGGTTGAACCTCCCGACAATGAGAAATCCAGAACTCGGCCGAGTGGGTTGGCGAGGTTTGGGAGGGCCATCCACGCATCTGCCTGGTGTCACTGGTGTTCCCTTGAAGAGGGAAGTCCGCTAATTACCTGATCTGTGCAGGGGGAGGCACTAGATGCTTCCTGTATTTCCAGCCCAACCCCCGCATTTCATCGGCAGCCCGCAATAGGAGACACTCGGAGAAGACAAGCGGAGTGCTCCTAGGAGATCCAAGGCGCCGCAAACAGAGGACTGAACCTCAACACAATGAGAATTCCAGAACTCGGCCGAGTGGGTTGCGAATATTTGGGGCCGCCCCCCACGAAGCTGCCTGGTGTCACAGATGTTCCCTGGCATGAGAAAGTCCGCTAATTACCTGATCTGTGCAGGGGGAGGCACTAGATGCTTCCTGCATTTCCAGCCCAACCCCCGGATTTCCCCGGCAGCCCGCACTAGGATACACTCGGGGAAGACACGCGGTGGGCTCCTAGGAGATCCCAGGTGCTGCAGACAGAGGACGGAACCTCGCCACACTCAGAATTCCGGAACGCTGCCGAGTGGGTGGGGGAGGTTTGGGACCGCCCTCCACGCAGCTGCCTGGTGTAACTTGTGTTCCATGTCAGGGGGAAGTCCGCTAATTACCTGATCAATCCAGCGGGAGTCACTAGATGCTACCTGCATTTCCAGCCAAACCCCCGCCTTTCCCCGGCAGCCCGCACTAGGAGACACTCGGTGAAGACACGTGGAGGGCTCCTAGGAGAACCCAGGCGCTGCAGACAGATGTCGGAACCTCGCCACACTCAGAATTCCGGAACGCTGCCGAGTGTATGGGGGAGGTTTGGGGACGCCCTCCACGCAGCTGCCTGGTGTCACAGGTGTTCCCTTGCAGCGGGAAGACCGCTAAATACCTCTCCTGTCCAGGGGGAGGCACTAGGTGCTACATGTGTTTCCAGCCCAACCCCGCCTTTCCCGGCAGCCCACGTAGGAGTCACTCGGTGAAGACACGCGGAGGGCTCCTAGGAGATCCCAGGCGCTGCAGACAGTGGATGGAACCTCGCCAAACTTAGAAATCCACAACGTGGCCGAGTGGGTTGGGGAGTTTTGGGGCCGCCCTCCATGCAGGTGCATGGTGTCACAGGTGTTCCTTGGCAGGATGAAGTCCGCTAATTACCTGATCTGTGCAGAGGGAGGCACTAGATGCTACCTGCATTTCCAGCCCAACCCCCGCATTTCACCGGCAACTCGCACTATGAGACACTCGGGGAAGGCAAGCGGAGTGCTCCTAGGACATCACAGGCGCCGCAAATACAGGACTGAACCTCCCCAAAATGAGAATTCAAGAACGCGGCCGAGTGGGTGGGGGAGGTTTGGGGCCGACCCACATGCAGCTGCATGGTTTCACACGTGTTCCCTGGCAGGCGGAATACCGCTAATTACCTGATATATTCGGGGGAGTCACTAGATGCTACCTGCATTTCCAGCCCAACCCCCGCATTTCCCCGGAAGCCCGCACTACGAGCCACTCGGGAATAGACACTCGGTGGGCTCATAAGAGATCCAAGGCGCTGCAAACAGAGGACGGAACCTCGCCACACTCAGAATTCCGGAACGCGGCCGAGTGAGATGGGGAGTTTTGGGGCCGCCCTCCACGCAGCTTCCTGGTGTCACAGGTGTTCCCTGGTAGGGGGAATTCCGCTAAATACCTCATCTGTGCACGGGGAGGCACTAGAAGCTACCTGCATTTCCAGGCCAACCCCCGCCTTTCCCCGGCAGCCCGCACTACGAGAAAGTCGGGGAAGACAAGCGGAGTGCTCCAAGGAGATCCCAGGCGCTGCAAACAGAGGTTGAAACTCCCGACAATGAGAAATCCAGAACTCGGCCGAGTGGGTTGGCGAAGTTTGGGGGGGCCATCCACGCAGCTGCCTGGTGTCACTGGTGTTCCCTTGAAGAGGGAATTCCGCTAATTACCTGATCTGTGCAGGGGGAGGCACTAGATGCTTCCTGTATTTCCAGCCCAACCCCCGCATTTCATCGGCAGCCCGCAATAGGAGACACTCGGAGAAGACAAGCGGAGTGCTCCTAGGAGATCCAAGGCGCCGCAAACAGAGGACTGAACCTCAACACAATGAGAATTCCAGAACGCGGCCGTGTGGGTTGGGGACGTTTTGGGCCGCCCTCCACGAAGCTGCCTGGTGTCACAGATGTTCCCTGGCAGGAGGAAAACCGCTAAATACCTCATCGGTCCAGGGGGAGGCACTAGATGCTTCCTGTATTTCCAGCCCAACCCCTGCTTTTCACTGGCAGCCCGCACTACGATACACTCGGGGAATACACGCAGAGGGCTTCTAGGAGATCCCAGGCGCTGAAGACAGAGTACGGATCCTCGCCACACTCAGAATTCCGGAACGCGGCTGAGTGGTCTGGGGAGGTTTTGGGCCGCCATCCACGCAGATGCTTGTTGTCACCGGTGTTCCCTGGCAGGGGGAAAACCGCTAAATACCTCATCGGTCCAGGGGGAGGCACTAGATGCTACCTGTTTTTCCAGCCCAACCCCCGCCTTTCCCCGGCAGCCCGCACTAGGATACACTCGGGGAAGACACGCGGAGGGCTCCTAGGAGATTCCAGGTGCTGCAGACTGAGGACGGAACCTCGCCACACTCAGAATTCAGGAACGCGGCCGAGTGGGTGGGGACGTTTGTGGCCGCCCTGCACCCAGCTGCATGGTGTCACAGATATTCCCTGGCAGGAGGAATTCCGCTAATTACCTGATCAGTGCAGGGGGAGGCACTAGATGCTACCTGCATTTCCATCCCAACCCCCGATTTCCCCGGCAGCCTTCACTACGAGACACTCGGGGAAGACACTCTTAAGGCACCTAGGATATCCCAGGCGCTGGAGACAGAGGAGCGAACCTCCCCTCTCTCAGAATTCCGGAACGCGGCCGAGTGGGTTGGGTATGTTTGGGGCCGCACCCCACGCAGCTGCCTGGTGTCACAGATGTTCCCTGGCATGAGAAAGTCCGCTAATTACCTGATCTGTGCAGGGGGAGGCACTAGATGCTTCCTGCATTTCCAGCCCAACCCCCGGATTTCCCCGGCAGCCCGCACTAGGATACACTCGGGAAGACACGCGGTGGGCTCCTAGGAGATCCCAGGTGCTGCAGACAGAGGACGGAACCTCGCCACACTCAGAATTCCGGAACGCTGCCGAGTGGGTGGGGGAGGTTTGGGACCGCCCTCCACGCAGCTGCCTGGTGTAACTTGTGTTCCATGTCAGGGGGAAGTCCGCTAATTACCTGATCAATCCAGCGGGAGGCACTAGATGCTTCCTGCATTTCCAGCCCAACCCCCGGATTTCCCCGGCAGCCCGCACTAGGATACACTCGGGGAAGACACGCGGTGGGCTCCTAGGAGATCCCAGGTGCTGCAGACAGAGGACGGAACCTCGCCACACTCAGAATTCCGGAACGCTGCCGAGTGGGTGGGGGAGGTTTGGGACCGCCCTCCACACAGCTGCCTGGTGTAACTTGTGTTCCATGTCAGGGGGAAGTCCGCTAATTACCTGATCAATCCAGCGGGAGGCACTAGATGCTACCTGCATTTCCAGCCAAACCCCCGCCTTTCCCCGGCAGCCCGCACTAGGAGACACTCGGTGAAGACACGCGGAGGGCTCCTAGGAGAACCCAGGCGCTGCAGACAGAGGTCGGAACCTCGCCACACTCAGAATTCCGGAACGCGGCCGAGTGGGTAGGGGAGGTTTTGGGCCTCCCTCCACGCAGCTGCCTCGTTTCACAGGTGTACCCTGGCAGGGGGAAGTCCGCTAATTACCTGATCCGTCCAGGGGGAGGCACTAAATGCTACCTGCAATTCCAGCCCAACCCCCGCCTTTCCCCTGCAGCCCGCACTACGAGAAACTCGGGGAAGACTCTCGGAGTGCTCCTAGGGGATCCCAGGCGCCGGAAACAGAGGACAAATCCTCCCCACACTCAGAATTCCAGAACGTGGCCGAGTGGGTTGGGGAGGATTGGAGCCGCCCTCCATGCAGGTGCATGGTGTCACAGTTGTTCTCTGACAGGAGGAAGTCCGCTAATTACCTGATCTGTGAAGGTGGAGGCACTTGATGCTACCTGCATATCCAGCACAACCCCCGATTTTTCCCAGCAGCCCGCACAAGGAGACACTCGGGGAAGACACGCGGAAGGCTCCTAGGAAATCCCAGGTGCTGCAGACAGAGGTCGGAACCTCGCCACACTCAGAATTCCGGAACGCGGCCGAGTGGTTGGGGGAGGTTTGGGGCTGCCCTCCACGCAGCTGCCTTGTGTCACAGGTGTTCCCTAGCAGGGGGAAGTCCGCTAATTACCTGATCTTTCCAGGGGGAGGCACTAGATGCTACCTGCATTTTTAGCCCAACCCCCGCTTTTCCCCGGCAGTCTGCACTAGGAGACACTCGGGGAAGACACGCGGAGGGCTCCTAGAAGATCCCAGGCGCTGCAGACAGAGGACGGAACCTCGCCACACTCAGAATTCCGGAACGCGGCCGAGTGGTTTGGGGAGATTTGGGGCCGCCCCCCACGCAGCTGCCTGGTGTCACAGGTGTTCCCGGGCAGGGGGAAGTCCGCTAATTACCTGATCTGTGCAGGGGAAGGCACTAGATGCTACCTGCATTTCCAGCCCAACCCCCGCCTTTCCCCGGCTCTCTCACTAGGAAACACTCGGGGAAGACAAGCGGAGTGCTCCTAGGAGATCCCAGGCGCCGCAAACAGAGGACTGAACCTCAACACAATGAGAATTCCAGAACGCGGCCGTGTGGGTTGGGGACGTTTTGGGCCGCCCTCCACGAAGCTGCCTGGTGTCACAGATGTTCCCTGGCAGGAGGAAGTCCGCTAATTACCTGATCTGTGCAGGGGGAGGCACTAGATTCTTCCTGCATTTCCAGCCCAACCCCCGGATTTCCCCGGCAGCCCGCACTAGGATACAGTCGGGGAAGACACGCGGTGGGCTCCTAGGAGATCCCAGGCTCTGCAGACAGAGGACGGAACATCACCACACTCAGAATTCCGGACCACGGAAGAGTGGGTTGGGGAGATTTGGGGCCGCCATCCACGCAGCTGCCTGGTGTCACAGGTGTTCCCATGCATTGGGAAGACCGCTAAATACCTCATCGGTCCAGGGGGAGGCACTAGATGCTACCTGTGTTTCCAGCCAAACCCCCGCCTTTCCCCGGCAGCCCGCAAAAGAGTCACTCAGGGAAGACTCGCGGAGGGCTCCTAGGAGATCCCAGGCGATGCAGACAGTGGATGGAACCTCGCCACACTCAGAATTCCAGAACGTGGCTGAGTGGGAGGGGGAGGTTTGGGGCCGCCTTCCTCGCAGCTGCCTGGTGTCACAGGTGTTCCCTGGCAGGAGGAAGTCCGCTAATTTTCTGATCTGTGCAGGGGGAGGCACTAGATGCTACCTGCATTTCCAGCCCAACCCCCGCTTTTCACTGGCAGCCCGCAGTACGATACACTCGGGGAATACATGCGGAGGGCTTCTAGGAGATCCCAGGCGCTGAAGACAGAGTACGGATCCTCGCCACACTCAGAATTCCGGAACGCGGCCGAGTGGTTTGGGGAGGTTTTGGGCCGCCATCCACGCAGCTGCTTGTTGTCACCGGTGTTCCCTGGCAGGGGGAAAACCGCTAAATACCTCATCGGTCCAGGGGGAGGCACTAGATGCTACCTGTGTTTCCAGCCCAACCCCCGCCTTTCCCCGGCAGCCCGCACTAGGATACACTCGGGGAAGACACGCGGAGGGCTCCTAGGAGATTCCAGTTGCTGCAGACTTAGGTCGGAACCTCGCCACTCTGAGAATTCCGGAATGCGGCCGAATGTGTGGGGGAGGTTTGGGGCCGCCCCCCACGCAGCTGCCTGTTGTCACAGTTGTTCGCTGGGAGGAGGAAGTCCGCTTATTACCTGATCAGTGCCAGGGGAGACACTAGATGCTACCTTCATTTCCATCCCAACCCCCGATTTCCCCGGCAGTCTGCATTACGAGACACTCGGGGAAGACACTCTTAAGGCTCCTAGGATATCCCAGGCGCTGCAGACAGAGGACCGAACCTCCCCTCTCTCAGAATTCCGGAACGCAGCCGAGTGGTTTGGGTATGTTTGGGGTCGCCCCCCAAGCAGCTGCCTGTTGTCACAGGTGTTCCCTGGCAGGAGGAATTCCGCTAATTACCTGATCTGTGCAGGGGGAGGCACTAGATGCTACCTGCATTTCCAGGCCAACCCCCGCCTTTCCCCGGCAGCCCCCACTACGAGAAAGTCGGGGAAGACAAGCGGAGTGCTCCAAGGAATTCCCAGGCGCTGCAAACTGAGGTTGAACCTCCCGACAATGAGAAATCCAGAACTCGGCCGAGTGGGTTGGCGAGGTTTGGGAGGGCCATCCACGCATCTGCCTGGTGTCACTGGTGTTCCCTTGAAGAGGGAATTCCGCTAATTACCTGATCTGTGCAGGGGGAGGCACTAGATGCTTCCTGTATTTCCAGCCCAACCCCCGCATTTCATCGGCAGCCCGCAATAGGAGACACTCGGAGAAGACAAGCGGAGTGCTCCTAGTAGATCCAAGGCGCCGCAAACAGAGGACTGAACCTCAACACAATGAGAATTCCAGAACTCGGCCGAGTGGGTTGTGGAGGTTTGGGGCCGCCCCCCACGCAGCTGCCTGGTGTCACAGATGTTCCCTGGCATGAGAAAGTCCGCTAATTTCCTGATCTGTGCAGGGGGAGGCACTAGATGCTTCCTGCATTTCCAGCCCAACCCCCGGATTTCCCCGGCAGCCCGCACTAGGATACACTCGGGGAAGACACGCGGTGGGCTCCTAGGAGATCCCAGGTGCTGCAGACAGAGGACGGAACCTCGCCACACTCAGAATTCCGGAACGCTGCCGAGTGGGTGGGGGAGGTTTGGGACCGCCCTCCACGCAGCTGCCTGGTGTAACTTGTGTTCCATGTCAGGGGGAAGTCCGCTAATTACCTGATCAATCCAGCGGGAGGCACTAGATGCTACCTGCATTTCCAGCCAAATCCCCGCCTTTCCCCTGCAGCCCGCATTAGGAGACACTCGGTGAAGACACGCGGAGGGCTCCTAGGAGAACCCAGGCGCTGCAGACAGAGGTCGGAACCTCGCCAAACTCAGAATTCCGGAACGCGGCCGAGTGGGTAGGGGAGGTTTTGGGCCTCCCTCCACGCAGCTGCCTCGTTTCACAGGTGTACCCTGGCAGGGGGAAGTCCGCTAATTACCTGATCCGTCCAGGGGGAGGCACTAGATGCTACCTGCAATTCCAGCCCAACCCCCGCCTTTCCCCTGCAGCCCGCACTACGAGAAACTCGGGGAAGACTCTCGGATTGCTCCTAGGGGATCCCAGGCGCCGCAAACAGAGGACAAATCCTCCCCACACTCAGAATTCCAGAACGTGGCCGAGTGGGTTGCGGAGGATTGGAGCCGCCCTCCATGCAGGTGCATGGTGTCACAGTTGTTCCCTGACAGGAGGAAATCCGCTAATTACCTGATCTGTGAAGGTGGAGGCACTTGATGCTACCTGCATATCCAGCACAACCCCCGATTTTTCCCAGCAGCCCGCACAAGGAGACACTCGGGGAATACACACGGAAGGCTCCTAGGAAATCCCAGGTGCTGCAGATAGAGGTCGGAACCTCGCCACACTCAGAATTCCGGAACGCGGCCGAGTGGTTGGGGGAGGTTTGGGGCTGCCCTCCACGCAGCTGCCTTGTGTCACAGGTGTTCCCTAGCAGGGGGAATTCCGCTAATTACCTGATCTCTCCAGGGGGAGGCACTAGATGCTACCTGCATTTCTAGCCCAACCCCCGCTTTTCCCCGGCGGTCTGCACTAGGAGACACTCGGGGAAGACACGCGGATGGCTCCTAGAAGATCCCAGGCGCTGCAGACAGAGGACGGAACCTCGCCACACTCAGAATTCCGGAACGCGGCCGAGTGGTTTGGGGAGATTTGGGGCCGCCCCCCACGCAGCTGCCTGGTGTCACAGGTGTTCCCGGGCAGGGGGAAGTCCGCTAATTACCTGATCTGTGCAGGGGAAGGCACTAGATGCTACCTGCATTTCCAGCCCAACCCCCGCATTTCCCCGGCTTCCCTCACTAGGAAACACTCGGGGAAGACAAGCGGAGTGCTCCTAGGAGATCCCAGGCGCCGCAAACAGAGGACTGAACCTCAACACAATGAGAATTCCAGAACGCGGCCGTGTGGGTTGGGGACGTTTGGGCCGACCTCCACGAAGCTGCCTGGTGTCACAGGTGTTCCCATGCAGGGGGAAGACCGCTAAATACCTCATCGGTCCAGGGGGAGGCACTAGATGCTACCTGTGTTTCCAGCCAAACCCCCGCCTTTCCCCGGCAGCCCGCATAAGAGTCACTGGAGGAAGACTCGCGGAGGGCTCCTAGGAGATCCCAGGCGATGCAGACAGTGGATGGAACCTCGCCACACTCAGAATTCCAGAACGTGGCCGAGTGGGAGGGGGAGGTTTGGGGCCGCCCTTCTCGCAGCTGCCTGGTGTCACAGGTGTTCCCTGGCAGGAGGAAGTCCGCTAATTTTCTGATCTGTGCAGGGGGAGGCACTAGATGCTACCTGCATTTCCATCCCAACCCCCGCTTTTAACTGGCAGTCGGCACTACGATACACTCGGGGAATACACGCGGAGGACTTCTAGGAGATCACAGGCGCTGAAGACAGAGTACGGATCCTCGCCACACTCAGAATTCCGGAACGCGGCCGAGTGGTTTGGGGAGGTTTTGGGCCGCCATCCACGCAGCTGCCTGGTGTCACAGGTGTTCGCTGGGAGGAAGAAGTCCGCTAAATACCTGATCTGTGCAGGGGGAGGCACTGAATGCTACCTGAATTTCAAGCCCAACCCCCGCATTTCCCCGGCAGCCCGCACTAGGATACACTCGGGAAAGAAACGCGGAGGGCTCCTAGGAGATCTCAGGCGCTGCAGACAGTGGATGTAACCTCGCCACACTCACAATTCCAGAACGTGGCCGAGTGGGTGGGGGTTTTGGGGCCGCCCTCCACGCAGATGCCTGGTGTCACATGTGTTCCCTGGCTGGGGGATGTCCGCTAATTACCTGATCCGTCCAGGGGGTGGCACTAGATGCTACCTGCATTTCCAGCTCTACCCCCGCATTTCCCCGGCAGCCCGCACTAGGAGACACTCGGGGAAGACACGTGGATGGCTCCTAGGAGATCCCAGGCGCTGCAGACAGAGGACGGATCATCGCCACACTCAGAATTCTGGAACACGGTCGAGTGGGTGGGGGAGGTTTTGGGCCACCCTCCACGCAGCTGCGTGGTGTCACAGGTGTTCCCTTGCAGCGGGAAGACCGCTAAATACCTCATCTGTCCAGGGGGAGGCACTAGATGCTATCTGTGTTTCCAGCCCAACCCCCGCCTTTCCCCGGCATGCCCGCATAAAAGTCACTCGGGGAAGACACGCGGAGGGATCCTAGGAGAACTCAGGCGCTGCAGACAATGGATGGAACCTCGCCACACTCAGAATTCCAGAACGTGGCCGAGTGGTTGGGGGAGGTTTGGGGCCGCCCTCCACGCCAGTGCCTGGTGTCACAGGTGTTCCCTGGCAGGGGGAAGTCCGCTAAATACCTGATCTGTGCAGGGGGAGGCACTAGATGCTTCCTGCATTTCCAGCCCAACCCCCGGATTTCCCTGGCATCCCGCACTAGAAACACTCGTGGAAGACACGCGGTGGGCTCCTAGGAGATCCCAGGCGCTGCAGACAGAGGACGGAACCTCGCCACACTCAGAATTCCGGAACGCGGCCTAGTGGGTTGGGGAGGCTTGGGACCGCCCTCCACGCAGCTGCCTGTTGTCACAGGTGTTCACTGGCAGGAGGAATTCCGCTAATTACCTCATCTGTGCAGGGGGAGGCACTAGATGCTACCTGCATTTCCAACCCAAACCCCGCCTTTCCCTCGCAGCCCGCACTATGATATACTCGGGGAAGACACTCGGAGGGCTCCTAGGAGATCCCAGGCTTTGCAGACAGAGGACAGAACATCGCCACACTCAGAATTCCGGAACGCGGAACAGTGGTTTGGGGAGGTTTGGGGCCGACCTCCACGCAGCTGCCTGGTGTCACTGGTGTTCCCTTGCAGGGGGAAGTCCGCTAATTACTGATCTGTGCAGGGGGAGGCACTAGATGCTACCTGCATTTCCAGCCCAACCCCCGCCTTTCCCCGGCAGCCCGCACAAGGAGACACTCGGGGAAGACACGCGGATGGCTCCTAGGAGATTCCAGGAGCTGCAGACAGAGGTCGGAACTTCACCACACTCAGAATTCAGGAACGCGGCCGAGTGGTTGGGGGAGGTTTGGGACCGCCATCCACGCAGATGCCTGGTGTCACAAGTGTTCCCTTGCAGGGGAAGACTGCTAAATTCCTCATCTGTCCAGGGGGAGGCACTAGATGCTACCTGTTTTTCCAGCCCAACCCCCGCCTTTCCCAGCCAGCCCGCATAAAAGTCACTGTGGGAAGACACGCGGAGGGATCCTAGGAGATCCCTTGCGCTGCAGACAGTGGATGGAACCTCGCCAAACTCAGAATTCCAGAACGTGGCCGTGTGCGTGGGGGAATTTTGGGGTCGCCCACCACGCAGCTGCCTGATGTCACAGGTGTTCCCTGGCAGGGGGAAGTCCGCTAATTACCTGATCCGTCCAGGGGGAGGCACTAGATGCTACCTGAAATTCCAGCCCAACCCCCACCTTTCCCCGGCAGCCCGCACTACGAGACACTCGGGGAAGACACTCGGAGTGCTCCTAGGGGATCCCAGGCGCCGCAAACAGAGGACTAAACCTCCCCACACTCAGAATTCCAGAACGTGGCCGAGTGGATTGGGGAGGATTGGGGCCGCCCTCCCTGCAGGTGCATGGTGTCACAGGTGTTCCCTTGTAGGAGGATTTCTGCTAATTACCTGATCTTTGCAGGTGGAGGCACTAGATGCTACCTGCATTTCCAGCACAACCCCCGCATTTCCCAGGCAGCCCGCAATAGGAGACACTCGGGGAAGACAAGCGGAGTGCTTCAAGGAGATCCCAGTCGCCGCAAACAGAGGACTGAACCTCAACACAATGAGAATTCCAGAACGCGGCCCAGTGGGTGGGGGAGGTTTTGGGCCGCCCTCCATGCAGGTGCATGGTGTCACAGGTGTTCCCTCGGAGGAGGAAATCCGCTAATTACCTGATCTGTGCAGGGGGAGGCACTAGATGCTACCTGCATTTCCAACACAAACCCCGCCTTTCCCTCGCAGCCCGCACTATGAGATACTCGGGGAAGACACTCGGAGGGCTCCTAGGAGATCCCAGGCTCTTCAGACAGAGGACGGAACATCGCCACACTCAGAATTCCGGAACGCGGAACAGTGCGTTGGGGAGGTTTGGGGCCTAACTCCACGCAGCTGCCTGGGGTCAATGGTGTTCCCTTGCAGGGGGAAGTCCGCTAATTACCTGATCTGTGCAGGGGGAGGCACTAGATGCTTCCTGCATTTCCAGAGCAACCCCCGCATTTCCCCGGCCGTCCGCACTAGGAGACACTCAGGGAAGACACGCGGTGGGATTCTAGGAGATCCCAGGCGCTGCAGACAGAGGACGGAACCTCGCCACACTCAGAATTCCGGAACTCGGCCGAGTGGGTAGGGGAGGTTTGGGGCCGCCCTCCACCCAGCTGCCAGGTGTCACATGTGTTCTCTGGCTGGGGGATGTCCGCTAATTACCTGATCCTTCCAGGGGGTGGCACTAGATGCTACCTGCATTTCCAGCCAAACCCCCGCCTTTCCCCGGCAGCCCGCACTAGGAGACACTCGGGGAAGACATGCGGAGTGCTCCTAAGAGATCCCAGACGCTGCAGACAGAGGACGGATCATCGCCACACTCAGAATTCAGGAACGCGCCCGAGTGGGTGGGGGAATTTTTGGGCCGCCCTCCACGCAGCTGCCTGGTGTCACAGGTTTTCCCTTGCAGTGGGAAGTCCGCTAAATTCCTCATCTGTCCAGGGGGAGGCACTAGATTCTACCTGTTTTTCCAGCCAAACCCCCGCCTTTCCCCGGCAGCCCGCATAAAAGTCACTGTGGGAAGACACGCGGAGGGATCCTAGGAGATCCCAGGCACTGCAGACAGTGGATGAAACCTCGCCAAACTGAGAATTCCAGAACGTGGCCGAGTGCATGGGGGAGGTTTGACTTCGCCCACCACGCAGCTGCCTGGTGTCACAGTTGTTCCCTGGCAGGGGAAGTCCGCTAATTCCCTGATCCGTCCAGGGGGAGGCACTAGATGCTACCTGCAATTCCAGCCAAACCCCCGCCTTTCCCCGGCAGCCCGCACTACGAGACACTCGGGGAAGACACTCGGAGTGCTCCTAGGAGATCCCAGGCGCTGCAGACAGGGGACGGAACCTCGCCACACTCAGAATTCCGGAACTCGGCCGAGTGGGTTGGGGAGGTATTGGGCCGCTCTTCACGCAGCTGCCTGGTGTCACAGGAGTTCGCTGGGAGGAAGAATTCCTCTAAATATCTGATCTGTTCAGGGAGAGGCACTATATGCTACCTGCATTTCCAGCCCAACCCCCGCCTTTCCCCGGCAGCCCGCAGTAGGAGACACTCGGGGAAGACACGCGGAGGGCTCCTAGGGGTTCCCAGGCGCCGCAAACAGATGACGGAACTTTCCCACACTCAGAATTCCAGAACGCGCCCGAGTGGTTTTGGGAGGTTTGGGGCCCCCTCCAAGCAGCTGCCTGGTTTCACAGGTGTTCCCTAGCAGGGGGAATTCCGCTAATTACCTCATCTGTCCAGGTGGACGCACTAGATGCTACCTTCATTTCCAGCCCAACCCCCAATTTCCCCAGCAGCCCGCACTAGTAGACACTTGGGGAATACACGCGGAGTGCTCCTATGAGATCCCAGGCGCTGCCGACAGAGGACGGAATCTCGCCACTCTCAGAGTTCACGAACGCGGCAGAGTGGGTGAGGGAGGTTTGGGGCTGCCCTCCACGCAGCTGCCTGGTGTCACAGGTATTCCCTGGCAGGGGGAAGTCCGCTAAGTC